>NC_081395.1:11484758-11492258 GCF_030684315.1 Stegostoma tigrinum | reverse complement strand
CTCTCTCTCTCTGGGTCTGCCTCTGTGTGTGGGTGGCTTGGTAGCCTGTGTGTACCTGTGGCTGTTTGGTGAGCGCCCCAAGCCCTCTTCCCCACGGCCACTGAATGACCGGACTGATGTTCCAACACGAGGGGACAGACATTCCCAGCAATGAGACACAACGGAGACTGAAGCCGTTGTTTACAATCCCTGCTCCGAGCTGGGGTCCTGAGGCACACGGCTCTCCATGGCAACGAGCGAAGCCGAGACGAAACTGTCAATGATGTTGGAGTCAACACTGACATGAACCCGAGTCACTGACCCATGTGATGCACAGATTCCAGCCCGACTTGGACGACCTCAGCTCGTTCTCGGCTCAATCATTCATCAAAGCGTTTGATGCCTTGAGACTTCATAAAGTCCAACACATATCCTCCCGAAACTGACCCGATCAACACACACACACACACACACACACACACACACACACACACACACTCACACTCACACTCACACTCACACTCACCACAACACAGAGGCACACACACACTCACACTCACACTCACACTCACACTCACACTCACACTCTCACACTCACCACAACACAGAGGCACACACACACACACACACACTCACACTCACACTCACCGCAACACAGAGGCACACACACACACACACACACTCACACATACACACACACACACTCACACTCACACTCACCACAACACAGAGGCACACACACACATACACACACACACACACTCACACTCACACTCACCACAACACAGAGGCACACACACACACACACACACTCACACTCACGCTCACACTCACACTCACCACAACACAGAGGCACACACACACACACACACACACACCGCAACACAGAGGCACACACACACACACACACATACACACACACACACACACACACACACACACACACCGCAACACAGAGGCACACACACACACACATACACACACACTCACACTCACCGCAACACAGAGGCACACACACACACACACACACATACACTCACACTCACACTCACACTCACACTCACACTCACACTCACACACACATACACTCACACTCACACTCACACTCACACACACACTCACACTCACCGCAACACAGAGGCACACACACACACACACACACATACACACACACACACTCACACTCACACTCACACTCAGACTCACCACAACACAGAGGCACACACACACACACACACACACACACACTCACACTCACACTCACCGCAACACAGAGGCACACACACACACACACACACGTGTCCAACTCACCTCTGTTTTAACTAACTTGACGTTGCCTCCAAATTCGACCAGAGGCTTTCGTCACTGTTCACCCCCCGTCCCAACACCCCAATTTCTCAATGTGTACCTGAACCTGACGAACTCGGTTCGGAGGGTCGGTGCTGAGGGAGTGGCACTGTCGGAGGGTCAGTGCTGAGGGAGTGGGCACTGCTGGAGGGTCAGTGCTGAGGGAGTGGGCACTGTCGGAGGGTCAGTGCTGAGGGAGTGGACACTGTCGGAGGGTCAGTGCTGAGGGAGTGGGCATTGTCGGAGGGTCAGTGCTGAGGGAGTGCCGCACTGTCGGAGGGTCAGTGCTGAGGGAGTGGGCACTGTCGGAGGGTCAGTGCTGAGGGAGTGGGCACTGTCGGAGGGTCAGTGCTGAGGGAGTGCCGCACTGTCGGAGGGTCAGTGCTGAGGGAGTGGGCACTGTCGGAGGGTCAGTGCTGAGGGAGTGGACACTGTCGGAGGGTCAGTGCTGAGGGAGTGGGCATTGTCGGAGGGTCAGTGCTGAGGGAGTGCCGCACTGTCGGAGGGTCAGTGCTGAGGGAGTGGGCACTGTCGGAGGGTCAGTGCTGAGGGAGTGGGCACTGTCGGAGGGTCAGTGCTGAGGGAGTGCCGCACTGTCGGAGGGTCAGTGCTGAGGGAGTGGGCACTGTCGGAGGGTCAGTGCTGAGGGAGTGGGCACTGTCGGAGGGTCAGTGCTGAGGCAGCGCCGCACTGTCGGAGGGTCAGTGCTGAGGGAGTGGGCACTGTCGGAGGGTCAGTGCTGAGGGAGTGCCGCACTGTCGGAGGTTCAGTGCTGACGGAATGCTGCAGAGTGACATGGAGGGCCGGAATAGGAGTGCTCACTCCCTTAGCACTGACCCTCCGAAAGTGCGGCGGGAATAGGAGGGGCAGGGGTAGAAAGCCACTTGCTGACAGCTGTGCACCTGCTGTATCTCCCACAGGTACGTCTGTAATGGCTGCCATGTTGAGTTGGGGCCTCGGTGGGGTAAGTACACACATATGGAAGTTCAGGCTGGCTCACTCCTGGAGCCCCTCCATCTCCCTCGGGAAGAGGCTGGCCATTTCACCCCAGGTGAGAGCGAGAGGCTGGTGGCCGTGTCGGCCTGCTGCTAGTGGGATGGCCAGGTTGGGCCTGGATCAATGAGGGTGGCTTTAGATAGTAGGTGGGCAAGTCTGGGGCTGAATGGCACCTTTTCAACAGGTGCTAACACTGATGTGGCAGGATGGCGGGAGGGGGCTGGGCCTCACCGCTCCGATTGTTTTGCCCATCGCTCATTGGCCCTTACGACGGTGTTTGGGGACGTAGTGTGGGGAGGGGTTAATGGCATGGGCTGTGAGTCTCCCTAAGCCATGAAGCCCCCACCCGCCTGTGGGTTTGGGGGGTAAATGGGCGAAGGGTGAAGGGTATCAGAGGGAGGGATGTGTGCAGGGCCTCTGGAGGGTGTTGGGTTGTGGGATATTGGGATGGTAGGGCGTCTGGGTGGGGTTTGGGGGTGCAAGATGTCAGGGTGGGGGGTGTTTGTGGTTTGGGATGGGGTTGTGTGGGATATCAGGGTGTGGGTTGTTATGGGTTTGGGACGGGGGCTATCAGGGTGGGGGGTGTTTGGGGTTTGGGACGGGGTTGTGTGGGATATCAGGGTGTGGGTTGTTATGGGTTTGGGACGGGGGCTATCAGGGTGGGGGGTGTTTGGGGTTTGGGACGGGGGCTATCAGGGTGTGGGTTGTTATGGGTTTGGGACGGGGGCTATCAGGGTGGGGGTGTTTGGGGTTTGGGACGGGGGCTATCAGGGTGGGGGGTGTTTGGGTTTTGGGACAAGGGGGATAGCAGGGTGCAGGGTGTTTGGGGTTTGGGACGGGGGCTATCAGGGTGGGGGTTGTTATGGGTTTGGGACGGGGGCTATCAGGGTGGGGGTGTTTGGGGTTTGGGACAACAGACAATAGACAATAGGCATTAAGTGTTGGAGTAGGCCATTCGGCCCTTCGAGCCAGCACCACCATTCATTATAATCATGGCTGATCATCCACAATCAGTATCCTGTTCCTGCCTTATCCCCATAGCCCTTGATTCCACTACCTTTAAGAGCTCTATCCATCTCTTTCTTGAAAGCATCCAGAGAGTTGGCCTCCACTGCCTTCTGGGGCAGAGCATTCCATATATCCACCACTCTCTGGGTGAAGAAGATTTTCCTCAACTCTGTTCTAAATGGCCTACCCCTTATTTTTAAACTGTGTCCTCTGGTTCTGGAGTCACCCATCAGTGGAAACATGCTTCCCGCCTCCAGAGTGTCCAATCCCTTAATAATCTTATATGCCTCAATCAGATGCCCTCTCATCCTTCTAAACTCAAGTGTATACAAGCCCAGTCGCTCCAATCTTTCAACATATGATAGTCCCGCCATTCCGGGAATTGACCTTGTGAACCTACGCTGCACTCTGTCAATAGCAAGAATGTCCTTCCTCAAATTTGGAGACCAGAACTGCACACAGTACTCCAGGTGCAGTCTCACCAGGGCCCTGTACAGTTGCAGAAGGACCTCTTTGCTCCTATACTCAATTCCTCTTGTGATGAAGGCCAGCATGGCATTAGCTTTCTTCACTGCCTGCTGTACCTGCATGCTTGCTTTCATTGACTGATGGACAAGAACACCTAGATCTTGTTGTACTTCCCCTTTACCGAACTTGACTCCATTGAAATAGTAAAATGTGAGGCTGGATGAACACAGCAGGCCCAGCAGCATCTCAGGAGCTGCTAATATTACTTTTAGTGCCTTCATCTATATCATTAATGTATATTGTGAACAGCTGCGGTCCCAGCACCAAGCCTTGTGGAACCCCACTGGTCACCGCCTGCCATTCCGAAAGGGGCCCGTTTCTCACTAGTCTTTGCTTCCTGTCAGCCAGCCAATTTTCAATCCAACTCAGTATCCTACCCCCAATACCATGTGCACTGATTTTACTCACCAAAATATCAGGGGGATATTAGGGTGGGGGGTGTTTGGGGTTTGGGACGGGGGATATCAGGGTGTGCAGATGTATGGGGTTTGGGATGGCTGGGAATATCAGGTTGGGGGGAGCATTTTGGGTTTGGGACAGGGGGTGTGGGATATCGGGGTGGGGTGTGTTTGGGGTTTGGGAAGGGGGGATATCAGGGTGTTGGGGTGCTTCGGGTTTGGGACGGGGGGTATAACAGGTTGGGGGGTCGTTTTGGGTTTGGGACAGGGGGCTGTGGGATATCAGAGTGGGGGTTGTTTGGGGTTTTGATGGGGGGATATCAGGGTTGGGGGGGTGTATTTTTGGGGCAATAGCGTACCTTCAATGAACTGCAATGATCTGTCTCTGGTACAGGACCACCCCTCGTACTGGGGGAGGGAGACCGGGAGCGGGCACCTGGGATTGTTCCTCCGACCTGGCACACATCCCGGACAGATGGAGGGTCACTCACCCCCTGGAGGGTCGTGGAGCTGCCTGTCCTCGGCCCAGTGCCCCCCCAGCAAGCGGCAGGGGGCATATATTGGGCACCCCCCTGCCAGGGGAGGTGCCAGACTCGCTCTTGGCAAGAATGGTAGAGGGAGCTTCCTCCGTCATAACTCCACCGCTGTCCACAATCTGACCACCCAGGACCTACAGAAGGCGAGTGGGAAGAAACTGACCAGTCAAGCTCCACGGCAGAAGGTAACTGGGTCTGGTACTGGGTAAAGCTCCCTCTACACTGTCCCCCATCAAACACTTTCAGCACAGGGACAGCACGGGGTTAGATACAGACAGATGGCAAAGCGGGTGATGAGGCTGTGAGTGGCTCAGTGGGTGATGTGGAGGGTCAGGATGGAGTTTGTGAGGGATTGGTGGGGGGGACGTTTGGTTTGTTGTGGCTGGATTGGGGAGGTGGTGGGGGAAGGTGCCGGGGGGGTGTAGGTGCGGGGGTGTTGGGGGGGATGGTGCGGGGGGGTTGGGGGAGTAGGTGCCGGGGGGGGAAGGTGCGGGGGGAGGGTCGGGGGGGGGAGAAGGTGCGGGGGGAGGGTCGGGGGGGGAGAAGGTGCGGGGGGAGGGTCGGGGGGGGAGAAGGTGCGGGGGGAGGTCGGGGGGGGGAGAAGGTGCGGGGGGAGAAGGTGCGGGGGGAGGGTCCGGGGGGGGAGAAGGTGCGGGGGGGAGGGTCGGGGGGGGAGAAGGTGCGGGGGGAGAAGGTGCGGGGGGAGGGTCGGGGGGGGAGAAGGTGCGGGGGGAGGGTCGGGGGGGGAGAAGGTGCGGGGGGAGGGGTCGGGGGGGAGAAGGTGCGGGGGGAGGGTCGGGGGGGGGAGAAGGTGCGGGGGGAGGGTCGGGGGGGGAGAAGGTGCGGGGGGAGAAGGTGCGGGGGGAGGGTCGGGGGGGGGAGAAGGTGCGGGGGGAGAAGGTGCGGGGGGAGGGTCGGGGGGGGAGAAGGTGCGGGGGGAGAAGGTGCGGGGGGAGGGTCGGGGGGGGAGAAGGTGCGGGGGGAGAAGGTGCGGGGGAGGGTCGGGGGGGGAGAAGGTGCGGGGGGAGAAGGTGCGGGGGGAGGGTCGGGGGGGGAGAAGGTGCGGGGGGAGAAGGTGCGGGGGAGGGTCGGGGGGGGAGAAGGTGCGGGGGGAGGGTCGGGGGGGGAGAAGGTGCGGGGAGAAGGTGCGGGGGGAGAAGGTGCGGGGGGAGAAGGTGCGGGGGGAGAAGGTGCGGGGGGAGAAGGTGCGGGGGGAGGGTCGGGGGGGGAGAAGGTGCGGGGGGAGGGTCGGGGGGGGAGAAGGTGCGGGGGGAGGGTCGGGGGGGGGAGAAGGTGCGGGGGGAGGGTCGGGGGGGGAGAAGGTGCGGGGGGAGGGTCGGGGGGGGAGAAGGTGCGGGGGGAGGGTCGGGGGGGGGGAGAAGGTGCGGGGGGAGGGTCGGGGGGGGAGAAGGTGCCGGGGGGAGGGTCGGGGGGGGGAGAAGGTGCGGGGGGAGAAGGTGCGGGGGAGGGTCGGGGGGGGAGAAGGTGCGGGGGGAGAAGGTGCGGGGGGAGGGTCGGGGGGGGGAGAAGGTGCGGGGGGGAGAAGGTGCGGGGGGAGGGTCGGGGGGGGGAGAAGGTGCGGGGGGGAGAAGGTGCGGGGGGAGGGGTCGGGGGGGGAGAAGGTGCGGGGGAGGGTCGGGGGGGGGGAGAAGGTGCGGGGGGAGGGTCGGGGGGGGAGAGGTGCGGGGGGAGGGTCGGGGGGGGAGAAGGTGCGGGGGAGAGGTGCGGGGGAGGGTCGGGGGGGGAGAAGGTGCGGGGGGAGAAGGTGCGGGGGGGAGGGTCGGGGGGGGGAGAAGGTGCGGGGGGAGGGTCGGGGGGGGGAGAAGGTGCGGGGGAGAAGGTGCGGGGGAGGGTCAGGGGGGGGAGAGCGGAGAAGGTGCGGGGGGAGAAGCGAGAAGGTGCGGGGGGGAGGGTCGGGGGGGGAGAAGGTGCGGGGGGAGAAGGTGCGGGGGGAGGGTCAGGGGGGGGAGAAGGTGCGGGGGAGAAGGTGCGGGGGAGGGTCGGGGGGGGGAGAAGGTGCGGGGGGAGAAGGTGCGGGGGGAGAAGGTGCGGGGGAGGTCGGGGGGAGAAGGGCGGGGGAGAAGGTGCGGGGGAGGGTCGGGGGGGGAGAAGGTGCGGGGGAGAAGGTGCGGGGGGAGGGTCGGGGGGGGGCGCGAGAAGGTGCGGGGGGAGGGTCGGGGGGGGAGAAGGGTCGGGGGGAGGTGAGCGGGGGAGGAAGGTGCGGGGGGAGGGTGTCGGGGGGGAGAAGGTGCGGGGGGAGGGTCGGGGGGGGGAAAGGTGCGGGGGGAGGGTCGGGGGGGGAGAAGGTGCGGGGGGAGGGTCGGGGGGGGAGAAGGTGCGGGGGGAGGGGTCGGGGGGGGGGAGAGATGGTGCGGGGGGAGGGTCGGGGGGAGAAGGTGGGGGGGGAGTGTCGGGGGGGGAGAAGGTGCGGGGGGAGAAGGTGCGGGGGGAGGGTCAGGGGGGGGGAGAAGGTGCGGGGGGGAGAAGGTGCGGGGGGGAGGGGTCGGGGGGGGAGAAGGTGCAGGGGGAGGGTCGGGGGGGGGAGAAGGTGCGGGGGGGAGGGTCGGGGGGGGAGAAGGTGCGGGGGGAGAAGGTGCGGGGGGAGGGTCGGGGGGGGGAGAAGGTGCGGGGGGAGGTCGGGGGGGGGGAGAAGGTGCGGGGGGAGGGGTCGGGGGGGGGGGAGAAGGTGCGGGGGGAGAAGGTGCGGG
>NC_081395.1:11460728-11484558 GCF_030684315.1 Stegostoma tigrinum | reverse complement strand
GAAGGTGCGGGGGGAGGGTCGGGGGGGGGAGAAGGTGCGGGGGGGAGGGTCGGGGGGGGGAGAAGGTGCGGGGGGAGGGTCGGGGGGGGGGAGAAGGTGCGGGGGGAGGGTCGGGGGGGGAGAAGGTGCGGGGGGAGAAGGTGCGGGGGGAGGGTCGGGGGGGGGAGAAGGTGCGGGGGGAGAAGGTGCGGGGGGAGGGTCGGGGGGGGGAGAAGGTGCGGGGGGAGGGTCGGGGGGGGGAGAAGGTGCGGGGGGAGGGTCGGGGGGGGAGAAGGTGCGGGGGGAGGGTCGGGGGGGGGAGAAGGTGCGGGGGGAGGGTCGGGGGGGGAGAAGGTGCGGGGGGAGGGGGTCGGGGGGGGGAGAAGGTGCGGGGGGAGGGTCGGGGGGGGGAGAAGGTGCGGGGGGAGAAGGTGCGGGGGGAGGGTCGGGGGGGGGGAGAAGGTGCGGGGGGAGAAGGTGCGGGGGGGAGGGTCGGGGGGGGGAGAAGGTGCGGGGGGAGAAGGTGCGGGGGGAGGGTCGGGGGGGGGAGAAGGTGCGGGGGGAGGGTCGGGGGGGGAGAAGGTGCGGGGGGAGGGTCGGGGGGGGGAGGGTCGGGGGGGGGAGAAGGTGCGGGGGGGAGGGTCGGGGGGGGAGAAGGTGGGGGGTGGAGGGTCGGGGGGGGAGAAGGTGCGGGGGGGAGAAGGTGCGGGGGGAGGGTCAGGGGGGGGAGAAGGTGCGGGGGGAGAAGGTGCGGGGGGAGGGTCGGGGGGGGGAGAAGGTGCGGGGGGAGGGTCGGGGGGGGGAGAAGGTGGGGGGGGAGGGTCGGGGGGGGAGAAGGTGCGGGGGGAGAAGGTGCGGGGGGAGGGTCAGGGGGGGGAGAAGGTGCGGGGGGAGAAGGTGCGGGGGGAGGGTCGGGGGGGGAGAAGGTGCGGGGGAGGGTCGGGGGGGGGAGAAGGTGCGGGGGGAGGGTCGGGGGGGGAGAAGGTGCGGGGGGAGGGTCGGGGGGGGGAGAAGGTGCGGGGGGAGGGTCGGGGGGGGGAGAAGGTGCGGGGGGGAGGGTCGGTGGGGGGGAGAAGGTGCGGGGGGAGGGTCGGTGGGGGGAGAAGGTGCGGGGGGAGGGTCGGGGGGGGGAGAAGGGTCGGGGGGGAGGGTCGGGGGGGGGGAGAAGGGTCGGGGGGAGGGTCGGGGGGGGGGAAGAAGGGTCGGGGGGGGGAGAAGGGTCGGGGGGGGGAGAAGGTGCGGGGTGGAGGGTCGGGGGGGGGAGAAGGTGCGGCGGGGAGGGTCGGGGGGGGAGAAGGTGCGGGTGTTCGGGGCGGGGGGAAGGTGAGGGGAGGTGGGAAGGGAAGGCGGGGGGAAGGTGAGGGGGGTCGGGGCGGGGGGGAAGGTGAGGGGGGGGGTGCATGGTTTCTGTTTGAATACAGAGACAGACAGTTGAGTTCCTAGGTGCTTGTCTCTCTCTACCCGTAGCTGAACGAGCGAGCCCGCGAGCTCAAAGTGCCAACAAGCCAACTGGGACGTCTCGCCAACTTTGGAGGTAAGTGGTCAGTTGGAGGGTGTGGGGGGGGCGGGTTCGGGGATGGGGTGGAGGCCAGGTGGGCGTGTGGGGGGTCCCACTGGACTGGCACCCGGTGATGCCCGTGGCACGTGGAGGATTGGGGGAGGGAGAGGGGTTGGTGTCTCAGTCCTGGAATCCATCGGTGAGATTTGACACAGCACGTGTTGGGATCCAACTGCTCCCCTTTCTCGGCATCATTCCCCAGGGAGCACCCCACCTTCCACCGTCCCAGTCGGGGTGCGCGTCTCCCTCCCCTCCCCACTTTTGGACTGAGATGAGAAATTTCTCCACTCCCCAGAGGCTGGGCGGCGGGCGGGGGTCCTCAGCCCCAAAAGGCCAGTAGTCACGTCCAGTATTCAGGAGGGAGTGGAGGGCAGAATGTTGGTGTTGAGGTGCAAGCTCGTGTTATCAGGGCCTGAGGGGCCGAATGGCCGACTGCTGCTCTCCTGCAGTTGTGCGTTCAGGTTACTGCCTGCCAGAGACCTAACTCGGTGTCTCTCTGCTGCCAGGTCCCGCTGAGTATCTCTGCTTGCTTCTTAAATTCCAAATTTCCAACAGCTGCCGTGTTTTAAAAACCGAAAGAACTGCGGATGCTGTAAACCAGGAACAAAAACAGGAATTGCTGGAAAAGCTCAGCAGGTCTGGCAGCATCTGTGGAGGAGAAAACAGAGATAATGTTTCGGGACCGGACCTGAAACATTAACTCCGTTTTCTCCTTCACAGATGCTGCCAGACCCTCTGCGTTTACTTTAGTGTTTATTCTCTTGATCCATCTCTCTCTCGCTCTCTCCCTCTCACTTTCTATCCTTCTCTCTTATCAGTCTCTGTCCCCCTCTCTCTTTCTTTCTATCCCTCCTGCATCGTTGCTGTCTCGAATTCTTTTATTTCTGGGCATCTGTCTGTGTCTCTGTCTCCTCTTTCGTTCTCTTTTTCTCTGCCTTTGCTTTCTCTCTCTCTCTCTCTCTCTATCTCTCGTATCTCGGGTCCTGCCACTCTTTGCTCTCTGTCTCACATTCTGTTAGGCTTTATGTCTCTAACGCATTCCCACTCACTCTGAGATGACAAGAACTGCTGATGCTGGAGTCCGAGATAAGGCAGCGTTAGAGGAGCAGTTTCTGGTCAGGAATTTTAGAATTTCATTTCTGAAGAAGGGTCCCGACCCGAAAAGCCAGCCTTCCCTGCTCCTCTGATGCTGCCGGCTCCCTGCTGTGTTATCACCCACACTCTATTTCTATTTCTTCCTCCATTTCATACACATTCTCATCCCTCCTGCTCCTTTGAGCCTGTCTATCTCTCTACGTCATCTCCTTGTCTCACTATCCCCGCACCCACCCCTCACTCTGTCTGTCTCTCTTCCTATCCCTCTCCATGTCTCTTCCACACCTTCTAACTTTCTGACTTTCTTGTTTATCTCTCTCTGTCTCTCTCTGTCTCTCTCTCTCTCCCTCTCTCTCCCTCTCTCTCCCTCTCTCTCTCCCTCTCTCTCCCTCTCTCTCTCCCTCTCTCTCTGTCTCTCTCTCTGTCTCTCTCTCTGTCTCTCTCTCCGTCTCTCTCTCCGTCTCTCTCTCCGTCTCTCTCTCCCTCTCTCTCTCCCTCTCTCTCTCCCTCTCTCTCTCCCTCTCTCTCTCCCTCTCTCTCTCCCTCTCTCTCTCCCTCTCTCTGTCTCTCTCTCTGTCTCTCTCTCTGTCTCTCTCTCCGTCTCTCTTTCCGTCTCTCTTTCTGTCTCTCTCCCTCTCTCTCTGTCTGTCTCTGTCTGTCTCTGTCTGTCTCTCTCTCTCTCTGTCTCTCTCTCTCTCTGTCTCTATCTCTCTCCCTCTCCCTCTCTCTGTCTCTCTCTCTCGCTTCTCCCCCACCCCTTGGTGTCCCTCTGTCTCTCTGCTTCCATCATATTTACTTTCTGTGCACTGTCTGAGAGAGGGGCCGAACTGCACAGGGTATGTCTGGTTGCCAGGGAAAGCTCGTGGGGGCCCTAAGGCTGGGATGGGGAGGTGAGAAGAGTGGAATTGTTTTGGATAAGTGGTGACTTGATGTCTCATTGGACATGGTGCCTGCGAGGCAGCAGGAGAAAGATTCATCACGTTGTTTCTACTTTCAAACCATTCCATATTGATTAGGTTGATCAGGCACTGTTTGATAATACTTCTCCAGTACAGTTCTCTTTCCACTCAGTGTGCATGTGCGTGTGCGTGTGCGTGTGTGTGTGTGTCTGTATCAGTCCATCTGTATATGTGTGTGTGTGTGCGCGAGTGTCTGTGTGTGTGTGTCTATGTGCGTGTCTGTATATGTGTGTGTGTCTGTGTGTGCCTGTACATGAGGCCGGGTCAGTGCTTGCCTGTCGGGCAGTGTGTACCCCGTGTGCCTGTAGCCCCTGACAGATATCTCTGTCTCAGCTCGGTGTTGCTCTCTTCCCAGGCTTGGCGATCAGAGTTGGGCTCGGGACGTTGCTGGAAGCCACAAGGAAGACGTTGAGGGTGGGGAACTGGTCACGGGGTGAGTGTTGCCGTCGCTGGCACATCCCCTGGGAGAAACTCCCATTGATTCCCTACCCCCCACCAGACACAGCGCCGGGGGTGGGGGGTGGACCTGGGAGGGCGGGCTCGTGGAGCGGTGGGTTTCAAGTGAGTGTGATATATTGGGCTGGGGGGGTGCAGTGGTAGTGAGTGGGGATATTGGGGGACGGTAGTGAGTGGGGATATTGGGGACGGTAGTGAGTGGGGATATTGGGGGGGACAGTAGTGAGTGGGGATATTGGGGACGGTAGTCAGTGGGGAAAATGGGGGGGATGGTGGTGAGTGGGGAAAATGGGGGGGATGGTGGTGAGTGGGGATATTGGGGGACGGTGAGTGGGGATATTGGGGGACGGTGAGTGGGGATATTGGGGGACGGTGGTGAGTGGGGATATTGGGGGACGGTGGTGAGTGGGGATATTGGGGACGGGAGTGAGTGGAGATATTGGGGACGGTAGTGAGTGGGGATTTTGGGAGGCGGTGGTGAGTGGATTATGTTGTGTGTGTGGGATAATGAAAGGGGAGCAGGATATTTGGGGCTAGTGTAAATGGGATTATTGGGGGTATTTTGCGGAGTGGGATTATTGGGGGTATTTTGCGGAGTGGGATTAAGTGGATTATTGGGGGGGGAGATTTTGCGGAGTGGATTATTGGGGGGGGAGATTTTGCGGAGGGGATTATTGGGGGGAGATTTTGCGGAGTGGGATTATTGGGGGTATTTTGCGGAGTGGGATTATTGGGGGTTATTTTGTGGAGTGGGATTATTGGGGGGGAGATTTTGCGGAGTGGGATTATTGGGGGGATTTTGCAGAGTGGGATTATTGGGGTATTTTGCGGAGTGGATTATTGGGGTATTTTGCGGAGTGGTATTACTGGGGGAGATTTTGCGGAGTGGGATTATTGGAGGGGTATTTTGCAGAGTGGGATTATTGGGGGTAGATTTTGCGGAGTGGGGTTATTGGGGTAGATCTTGCGGAGTGGGGTTATTGGGGGATTTTGCAGAGTGGGATTATTGGGGGAGATTTTGAGGTGTGAGTGTGTTCATGGAGGGGCAGTAGGTTGGGGGTTGGGGGGAGGCCAGGAGATTATCCAGCTTCATACTCCAACACCGTGTGCATGAAGGAAGCAAACAGAATCAAGCAACAACACTGAACCCCTCTTTCCCCCCATCCATGCCCATTGCTTGACAACCCCCTACCGCCCACTTGCCACGTACATGATACTTTCCCTGCCCCTCTATCTACCTCACATCCATGCCATTCCACACCGATAGACCGCTCCCATGCCAACGACTGATAGCCAAAGCATCCCCCCACCGTTAACCCTGCAACCTTGGACATTACCCCAGTCAACACACCCAGAGCCCCATACAGGCAGAGCCCGAGATCACAGACTGAGATTAAACAAAACATTTCAGATGCTGCTCATCACGAAATCGTTAAAAATCAAAGCACCTTCCCAATGAGAGAAGTTTACATTGCAGAAGGAGACCCTTCAGCCCGTCGAGCCCACATTGGCTCTACCAATGATTTAGTGAAGAGTTTGTGACGTTATCCTGTCTTCGCTCACACCCTGCTGTTAATTTTATCCAAATTATCGTCCAAAGCCAGGCTTGAATTGGTGACTCACAGCCATCGAACTGCAAACGGGACCGTGACCCTGAAACAGTGTTAATCCAGGGTCTCTCCCTCTCTTTCTGTCTCCCTCTAACCCCTCGCTGTGTTATTGCAGGGTCAGTCTCTGCCTCTAACCCCTCGCTGTGTTACTGCAGGGTCACTCTCTGTCTCTAACACCTCACTGTGTTAGTGCAGGGTCAGTCTCTGTCTCTAACTCCTCGCTGTGTTAGTGCAGGGTCACTCTCTGTCTCTAACTCCTCGCTGTGTTAGTGCAGGGTCAGTCTCTGCCTCTAACCCCTCGCTGTGTTAGTGCAGGGTCACTCTCTGTCTCTAACTCCTCGCTGTGTTAGTGCAGGGTCAGTCTCTGTCTCTAACCCCTCGCTGTGTTAGTGCAGGGTCACTCTCTGTCTCTAACACCTCACTTTGTTAGTGCAGGGTCAGTCTGTCTCTAACTCCTCGCTGTGTTAGTGCAGGGTCAGTCTCTGTCTCTAACTCCTCGCTGGGTTAGTGCAGGGTCAGTCTCTCTCTAACCCCTCGCTGTGTTAGTGCAGGGTCACTCTCTGTCTCTAACCCCTCGCTGTGTTAGTGCAGGGTCAGTCTCTGTCTCTAACTCCTCGCTGTGTTAGTGCAGGGTCACTCTCTGTCTCTACCCCTCGCTGTGTTAGTGCAGGGTCAGTCTCTGTCTCTAACCCCTCGCTGTGTTAGTGCAGGGTCAGTCTCTGTCTCTAACCCCTCGCTGTGTTAGTGCAGGGTCAGTCTGTCGCTAAGCCCTCGCTGTGTTAGTGCAGGGTCAGTCTCTGTCTCTAACCCCTCGCTGTGTTAGTGCAGGGTCAGTCTCTGTCTCTACCCCTCGCTGTGTTAGTGCAGGGTCAGTCTCTGTCTCTAACCCCTCGCTGTGTTAGTGTAGGGTCAGTCTCTGTCTCTAACCCCTCGCTGTGTTAGTGCAGGGTCAGTCTCTGTCTCTAACCCCTCGCTGTGTTAGTGCAGGGTCAGTCTCTGTCTCTACCCCCTCGCTGTGTTAGTGTAGGGTCAGTCTCTGTCTCTAACCCCTCGCTGTGTTAGTGCAGGGTCACTCTCTGTCTCTAACCCCTCGCTGTGTTACTGCAGGGTCACTCTCTGTCTCTAACCCCTCGCTGTGTTAATGCAGGGTCACTCTCTGTCTCTAACCCCTCGCTGTGTTAATGCAGGGTCACTCTCTGTCTCTAACCCCTCGCTGTGTTAGTGCAGGGTCACTCTCTGTCTCTAACCCCTCGCTGTGTTAGTGCAGGGGTCACTCTCTGTCTCTAACCCCTCGCTGTGTTAGTGCAGGGTCACTCTCTGTCTCTAACACCTCACTGTGTTGGTGCAGGGTCAGTCTGTCTCTAACCCCTCGCTGTGTTAGTGCAGGGTCAGTCTCTGTCTCTAACCCCTCACTGTGTTAGTGCAGGGTCACTCTCTGTCTCTAACTCCTCGCTGGGTTAGTGCAGGGTCAGTCTCTCTCTAACCCCTCGCTGTGTTAGTGCAGGGTCAGTCTCTGTCTCTAACCCCTCGCTGTGTTAGTGCAGGGTCAGTCTCTGTCTCTAACCCCTCGCTGGGTTAGTGCAGGGTCAGTCTCTCTCTAACCCCTCGCTGTGTTAGTGCAGGGTCAGTCTCTGTCTCTAACCCCTCGCTGTGTTAGTGCAGGGTCAGTCTCTGTCTCTAACTCCTCGCTGTGTTAGTGCAGGGTCACTCTCTGTCTCTAACCCCTCGCTGTGTTAGTGCAGGGTCAGTCTCTGTCTCTAACCCCTCGCTGTGTTAGTGCAGGGTCAGTCTCTGTCTCTAACCCCTCGCTGTGTTAGTGCAGGGTCAGTCTGTCGCTAAGCCCTCGCTGTGTTAGTGCAGGGTCAGTCTCTGTCTCTAACCCCTCGCTGTGTTAGTGCAGGGTCAGTCTCTGTCTCTACCCCCTCGCTGTGTTAGTGCAGGGTCAGTCTCTGTCTCTAACCCCTCGCTGTGTTAGTGTAGGGTCAGTCTCTGTCTCTAACCCCTCGCTGTGTTAGTGCAGGGTCAGTCTCTGTCTCTAACCCCTCGCTGTGTTAGTGCAGGGTCAGTCTCTGTCTCTACCCCCTCGCTGTGTTAGTGTAGGGTCAGTCTCTGTCTCTAACCCCTCGCTGTGTTAGTGCAGGGTCACTCTCTGTCTCTAACCCCTCGCTGTGTTACTGCAGGGTCACTCTCTGTCTCTAACCCCTCGCTGTGTTAATGCAGGGTCACTCTCTGTCTCTAACCCCTCGCTGTGTTAATGCAGGGTCACTCTCTGTCTCTAACCCCTCGCTGTGTTAGTGCAGGGTCACTCTCTGTCTCTAACCCCTCGCTGTGTTAGTGCAGGGTCACTCTCTGTCTCTAACCCCTTGCTGTGTTAGTGCAGGGTCACTCTCTGTCTCTAACACCTCACTGTGTTGGTGCAGGGTCAGTCTGTCTCTAACCCCTCGCTGTGTTATTGCAGGGTCAGTCTCTGTCTCTAAACCCTCGCTGTGTAGTGCAGGGTCAGTCTCTGTCTCTAACCCCTCGCTGTGTTATTGCAGGGTCAGTCTCTGTCTCTAAACCCTCGCTGTGTTAGTGCAGGGTCAGTCTCTGTCTCTAACCCCTCGCTGTGTTAGTGCAGGGTCAGTCTCTGTCTCTAACCCCTCGCTGTGTTAGTGCAGGGTCAGTCTCTGTCTCTAACCCCTCGCTGTGTTATTGCAGGGTCAGTCTCTGTCTCTAACCCCTCGCTGTGTTAGTGCAGGGTCAGTCTCTATCTCTAAACCCTCGCTGTGTTACTGCCGGGTCAGTCTGTCGCTCATCCCTCACTGTGTTTGTGCAGGGTCACTCTCTGTCTCCAACCCCTCGCTGTGTTAGTGTTGGGTCTGACTCTGTCTCTAACCCCTCGCTGTGTTAGTGCAGGGTCAGTCTCTGTCTCTAACCCCTCGCTGTGTTAGTGCAGGGTCAGTCTCTGTCTCCAACTCCTCGCTGTGTTAGTGCAGGGTCCGTCTCTGTCTCTAACCCCTCGCTGTGTTAGTGCAGGGTCCGTCTCTGTCTCTAAACCCTCGCTGTGTTAGTGCAGGGTCAGTCTCTGTCTCTAACCCCTCGCTGTGTTAGTGCAGGGTCAGTCTCTGTCTCCAACTCCTCGCTGTGTTAGTGCAGGGTCAGTCTCTGTCTCTAACCCCTCGCTGTGTTAGTGCAGGGTCAGTCTCTGTCTCTAACCCCTCGCTGTGTTAGTGCAGGGTCAGTCTCTGTCTCTAAACCCTCGCTGTGTTACTGCAGGGTCAGTCTCTGTCTCTAACCCTCGCTGTGTTATTGCAGGGTCAGTCTCTGTCTCTAACCCCTCGCTGTGTTAGTGTAGGGTCAGTCTCTGTCTCTAACCCCTCGCTGTGTTAGTGCAGGGTCAGTCTCTGTCTCTAACCCCTCGCTGTGTTAGTGCAGGGTCAGTCTCTGTCTCTAACCCCTCGCTGTGTTAGTGCAGGGTCAGTCTCTGTCTCTAACCCCTCGCTGTGTTCCTGCAGGGTCAGTCTCTGTCTCTATCCCTTCGCTGTGTTAGTGCAGGGTCAGTCTCTGTCTCTAACCCCTCGCTGTGTTAATGCAGGGTCAGTCTCTGTCTCTAACCCCTCGCTGTGTTAGTGCAGGGTCAGTCTCTGTCTCTAACCCCTCGCTGTGTTACTGCAGGGTCAGTCTCTGTCTCTAACCCCTCGCTGTGTTAGTGCAGGGTCAGTCTCTGTCTCTAACCCCTCGCTGTGTTACTGCAGGGTCACTCTCTGTCTCTAACCCCTCGCTGTGTTAGTGCAGGGTCACTCTCTGTCTCTAACCCCTCGCTGTGTTAGTGCAGGGTCACTCTCTGTCTCTAACCCCTCGCTGTGTTAGTGCAGGGTCAGTCTCTGTCTCTAACCCCTCGCTGTGTTAGTGCAGGGTCCGTCTCTGTCTCTAACCCCTCGCTGTGTTAGTGCAGGGTCAGTCTCTGTCTCTAACCCCTCGCTGTGTTAGTGCAGGGTCCGTCTCTGTCTCTAACCCCTCGCTGTGTTAGTGCAGGGTCAGTCTCTGTCTCTAACCCCTCGCTGTGTTAGTGCAGGGTCACTCTCTGTCTCTAACCCCTCGCTGTGTTAGTGCAGGGTCAGTCTCTGTCTCTAACCCCTCGCTGTGTTACTGCAGGGTCAGTCTCTGTCTCTAACCCCTCGCTGTGTTAGTGCAGGGTCACTCTCTGTCTCTAACCCCTCGCTGTGTTACTGCAGGGTCACTCTCTGTCTCTAACCCTTCGCTGTGTTAGTGCAGGGTCAGTCTCTGTCTCTAACCCCTCGCTGTGTTAGTGCAGGGTCAGTCTCTGTCTCTATCCCTTCGCTGTGTTAGTGCAGGGTCAGTCTCTGTCTCCAACCCCTCGCTGTGTTAGTGCAGGGTCAGTCTCTGTCTCTAACCCCTCACTGTGTTAGTGCAGGGTCACTCTCTGTCTCTATCCCTTCGCTGTGTTAGTGCAGGGTCAGTCTCTGTCTCTAACCCCTCGCTGTGTTAATGCAGGGTCAGTCTCTGTCTCTAACCCCTCGCTGTGTTAGTGCAGGGTCAGTCTCTGTCTCTAACCCCTCGCTGTGTTAGTGCAGGGTCAGTCTCTGTCTCTAACCCCTCGCTGTGTTAGTGCAGGGTCACTCTCTGTCTCTAACCCCTCGCTGTGTTACTGCAGGTTCAGTCTCTGTCTCTAACCCCTCGCTGTGTTAGTGCAGGGTCACTCTCTGTCTCTAACCCCTCGCTGTGTTAGTGCAGGGTCACTCTCTGTCTCTAACCCCTCGCTGTGTTAGTGCAGGGTCACTCTCTGTCTCTAACCCCTCGCTGTGTTAGTGTAGGGTCAGTCTCTGTCTCTAACCCCTCGCTGTGTTAGTGCAGGGTCAGTCTCTGTCTCTAACCCCTCGCTGTGTTAGTGCAGGGTCACTCTCTGTCTCTAACCCCTCGCTGTGTTAGTGCAGGGTCACTCTCTGTCTCTAACCCCTCGCTGTGTTAGTGCAGGGTCCGTCTCTGTCTCTAACCCCTCGCTGTGTTAGTGCAGGGTCAGTCTCTGTCTCTAACCCCTCGCTGTGTTACTGCAGGGTCCGTCTCTGTCTCTAACCCCTCGCTGTGTTAGTGCAGGGTCACTCTCTGTCTCTAACCCCTCGCTGTGTTACTGCAGGGTCCGTCTCTGTCTCTAACCCCTCGCTGTGTTAGTGCAGGGTCACTCTCTGTCTCTAACCCCTCGCTGTGTTAGTGCAGGGTCCGTCTCTGTCTCTAACCCCTCGCTGTGTTAGTGCAGGGTCAGTCTCTGTCTCTAACCCCTCGCTGTGTTAGTGCAGGGTCAGTCTCTGTCTCTAACCCCTCGCTGTGTTAGTGCAGGGTCAGTCTCTGTCTCTAACCCCTCGCTGTGTTAGTGCAGGGTCACTCTCTGTCTCTAACCCCTCGCTGTGTTAGTGCAGGGTCAGTCTCTGTCTCTAACCCCTCACTGTGTTAGTGCAGGGTCAGTCTCTGTCTCTAACCCCTCGCTGTGTTAGTGCAGGGTCACTCTCTGTCTCTAACCCCTCGCTGTGTTAGTGCAGGGTCAGTCTCTGTCTCTAACCCCTCGCTGTGTTACTGCAGGGTCAGTCTCTGTCTCTAACCCCTCACTGTGTTAGTGCAGGGTCAGTCTCTGTCTCTAACCCCTCGCTGTGTTACTGCAGGGTCAGTCTCTGTCTCTAACCCCTCGCTGTGTTAGTGCAGGGTCAGTCTCTGTCTCTAACCCCTCGCTGTGTTAGTGCAGGGTCAGTCTCTGTCTCTAAGCCCTCGCTGTGTTAGTGCAGGGTCAGTCTCTGTCTCTAACCCCTCGCTGTGTTAGTGCAGGGTCAGTCTCTGTCTCTAACCCCTCGCTGTGTTAGTGCAGGGTCCGTCTCTGTCTCTAACCCCTCGCTGTGTTACTGCAGGGTCAGTCTCTGTCTCTAACTCCTCACTGTGTTAGTGCAGGGTCAGTCTCTATCTCTAAACCCTCGCTGTGTTACTGCCGGGTCAGTCTGTCGCTCATCCCTCACTGTGTTTGTGCAGGGTCAGTCTCTGTCTCCAACCCCTCGCTGTGTTAGTGTTGGGTCTGACTCTCTCTCTAACCCCTCGCTGTGTTAGTGCAGGGTCACTCTCTGTCTCTAACCCCTCGCTGTGTTACTGCAGGGTCAGTCTCTGTCTCTACCCCCTCGCTGTGTTACTGCAGGGTCACTCTCTGTCTCTACCCCCTCGCTGTGTTACTGCAGGGTCAAACTCTGTCTCTAACCCTTCACTCTCCTATTCCAGATGGTGTTTTGTTGGACTCTAGCGTGGTTTTGTCGGAGGGCAATGCTGAGAGGATTGTGAGCACTTTGTGTAAAGTGCGAGGTGCTGCTCTGAAACTGGGTCAGATGCTCAGTATTCAAGGTAAGGCCTCACCTGCCTCCGAGGAGACACCTCTAGGGGTGTCAGTTCTCTCACTTGCTGTCCTCTGACCATCTCCCCAAATCCATTCCCACAGCTGTATTCTGCCGTCCCCCCACCTCCACATCACCATCCTGTGCGTTTACTATTGATCAGGCAGTGAACACAGCGCTACAACAGCAGGTCAGAGGCTGGGAATCCTGCAGTGAGTAACTCCCCTCCTGACTTCCCTCCCCCCCACCCCCCCAAAAGCCTGTCCCACCATCGACAATGCACAAGTCAGGAGTGTCAGGGATCACCCCCCACTTGCCCCTGGTTGGGGACAGCTCCAACGACACTCATGAAGCCTGACACCATCGAGGACAAAGCAGCCCCCGCTTTGATTGGCCCCCACATCCACAAACATCCCACTCCCTCCACCCACCGACGCTCAGTCGCAGCAGTGTGTACCATCTACAAGACGCCCTGCAGCAACTCACCGAGGCCCCTTAGACAGCACCTTCCAAACCCACCACCACTTCCATCCAGAAGGACAAGGGGCAGCAGGTACATGGGAACGCCACCCCCTGCAAGCTCCCCTCCGAGCCCCTCCCCATCCCGACTGGGAAATATATCGGCCGTTCCTTCAGTGTCGCTGGGTCAGAATCCTGGAATTCCCTCCCTAAGGGGCATCGTGGGTCTCCCCACAGCACACGGACTGCAGCGGTTCAGGAAGGTAGCTCCCCACCACCTTCTCAAGGGGCAGTTAGGGACGGGGAGGGCGGAAGAATAAATGCTGGGCCCAGTGAATGAAGAAGGCATGAATCTGCCTAAGCCAGCCGCCTCCTAAGAGGGGAACGGGGGAGAGGGGAGAGCTGGTCCAGGGGACGTCACATGTTTTGTGGGACAGAGGGGCTGGGTCCCAGCCTCTCTGAGGGGTCAGTCTGCCATGGGCCTCTCCTAGTTGACCCGAGCTGCCAAAGGCGCGTGTGCCTGTGTATGTAACTCCCTCCCACGCGATTCAGACCGGAGAATGGGGAGCTAATGGCCAGGGAGACTACTCAGAGGAGCCCTGGAACTCAGCCTCGTCAACCCCTCGGCCATTTCTTTAACCTTCTGTTGGTTTAGGTCCCGTGGGTTTGTGGGAGTGAGCGTTTCCTTGGGCCCGTGTGTGACAGAGAAAATGATACACAGGTGACAGGCAGTGAGTCTTGCTCACACTCAGGGTGATGGGAGCTGACTTCTGACTTGTACCGTGGGCTCTCTGCTCCTCAAAACCCGTTCAGGCCCAGGACCCAGAAATGCAAACCCCCGTCAATACACCTACTTCATGTGAAGGCTCCTCTCTCTCTCTCTCTCCAAACCTAGCAAAGGCTTCCCTCAGAGTGGGCCCAGTGAAACTCATTGAAGGCCCAGTGGGGGCCCGAATAGCTCCAGGCCCAGTGTGGGCCCAACAGGCTTCAGGCCTAGTGGGGGCCCGACCAGCTCCAGGCCCAGTGGAAGATCTGACTGATTCCATGCCCAGTGTGGGCCCAACAGGCTTCAGGCCTAGTGGGGGCTCAACCGGCTCCAGGCCCAGTGGAAGGTCTGACTGGCTCCAGTGAGGGCCTGACCAGCTCCAGGCCTCTTTCTGGTTTTGTCAGATCTAGTTAAGCGACACAATGCCATGCTTTCTTGTATGTCAGGCAGGAGTGATATGTGTGGGGGTGGGGGCAAATGGCAGTGAGGTGGCAGAATGCAGTGACACCTTTCTGTTTGTCTGTCTCTCTTTCTCAATCTCCCTGACCCTCTCTGTCTCTCGTGTAGATGAAGCTTTCATGAATCCAGCCTTACAGAAGATATTCGAACGGGTACGACATGGGGCAGATTTTATGCCCAGCAGGCAGATGCTGGTAAGAGAGAGAGGCTGCTGTAGAGATGATCTGAAACCAGGACCGTGCTGCAGTGAGGCTGTGTTGTTGTCCAGGCCCAGGGAGGTCTCCCAGTGAGGGCCGAGTGTTATCTCACTCGAGGCACATCCTGGGAGCGACGCGTTCCCAGCAACTCAGAACATGAGCAGATCGAGTCAAAACCTGCACTGAAACAACACGGGGGACAGTGTAGAGGGAGCTTAACACTGTATCTAATCCCTGGGAAGTGTTTGATGGGGGACGGTATAGAGGGAGCTTTACTTTGTGTCTAATCCCTGGGGAGTGTTTGACAGGGGGACAGTGTAGAGGGAGCTTCACTCTATATCTAATGCCTGGAGAGTGTTTGACGGGGGGTGGGTGGGGGGTGCTGTCGTGATCAGTAATGTAAGGTCTCTCTCAATGCTCCACCTGTAGAAAACACTGAAGAGTGAGCTGGGCTCGGACTGGCGAGCTAGGCTGGAGTACTTTGAGGAACAGCCGTTTGCAGCTGCCTCCATCGGGCAGGTTCACCTCGGGAGGCTGCAGGATGGTCGGGAAGTGGCCATGAAGATCCAGGTGAGGAGTCTCTGTGAGGGTCAGGTCCTGGGTCCAGGCCCGACCTGAGTGCACTCCCGTCATGTGCCAGCCCCTCCTGGTGGTGTGTTCATCTCCAAACCCCCTGCCCACTGCCAGCCGGCGCTGCTGTGGGGTTCATGCAGGGAGAACCTACCTCAGCCTTATCCCCAACCCCAGGCCGAGCTGTGAAAATGACGGCTTGTGAATGTTTCTGGGGAGCTGCATTCGTGTGGCACCTCCCGTCAATAATCCCGGCCTCGCTCATGGTACCTGGTGAAGCCCAGTCAGTACCATCAGGACACTCTGTTTGTTTGCTGCGGGCCTGGGCTCTGGTTGGTGTTCCCAGTCCCCGGCCCCTGGCCCTAGTCCCCTGCCCCCCATTCCCCTAGCCCCCCATTCCCCTAGCCCCCCATTCCCCTAGCCCCCCATTCCCCTGCCCCCCCATTCCCCTGCCCCCCCCAGTCCCCTGCCCCCCCCAGTCCCCTGCCCCCCCCAGTCCCCTGCCCCCCATTCCCCATTCCCCTGCCCCCCCATTCCCCTGCCCCCCCATTCCCCTGCCCCCCCATTCCCCTGCCCCCCCATTCCCCTGCCCCCCCAGTCCCCTGCCCCCCCATTCCCCTGCCCCCCCATTCCCCTGCCCCCCCATTCCCCTGCCCCCATTCCCCTGCCCCCCCATTCCCCTGCCCCCCCATTCCCCTGCCCCCCCATTCCCCTGCCCCCCCATTCCCCTGCCCCCCCAGTCCCCTGCCCCCCCATTCCCCATTCCCCCGTCCCCAGCCCCCCCATTCCCCTGCCCCCCCAGCCCCCAGTCCCCCGCTGGTATTGAGTGTTGATTACAGATGTATCAAGGCTCTACTTCCTTTCTCCCGCCACCTTTCCCCCTCAGTACCCATCCCTCCCCTCTCCCACTCTTCCTCTCCTTCTCCCTCTCTCCCTCTCCTTGCCCCCCCTTGCCCCCTCAGGACCTGTCCTTCCCCTTTCTCCTTCTCCCTCCCCCCTTTCACCCTCAGGACCCTCCCTGCCCTCTCTCCCTCTCCCTCTCTCCCTCTCCTTGCCCCCCTTGCCCCCTCAGGACCTGTCCTTCCCCTTTCTCCTTCTCCCTCCCCCCTTTTCACCCTCAGGACCCTCCCTGCCCTCTCTCCCTCTCCCTTCCTCTCCCGCTCCCTCCCACCGTCTCTCTCTGTCTCTCTCTGCCTCTCTCTCTCTCTGTCTCTCTCTGCCTCTCTCTCTCTCTCTGTATCTCTCTGCCTCTCTCTCTGTCTCTCTCTCTGTCTCTCTCTGTCTCTCTCTGTCTCTCTCTGCCTCTCTCTGCCTCTCTCTCTCTCTCTCTCTCTCTGCCTCTCTCTCTCTCTGCCTCTCTCTCTCTGCCTCTCTCTCTCTGTCTCTCTCTGTCTCTCTCTGTCTCTCTCTGTCTCTCTCTGCCTCTCTCTGCCTCTCTCTGCCTCTCTCTCTGTCTCTCTCTGCCTCTCGCTCTCTCTCTGTATCTCTCTGCCTCTCTCTCTCTCTCTCTCTCTCTGTCTCTCTCTGTCTCTCTCTGTCTCTCTCTGTCTCTCTCTGCCTCTCTCTGCCTCTCTCTGCCTCTCTCTGCCTCTCTCTCTCTCTCTCTCTCTCTGCCTCTCTCTCTCTCTGCCTCTCTCTCTCTGCCTCTCTCTCTCTCTCTCTCTCTCGCTCTCTGTCTCTCTCTGTCTCTCTCTGTCTCTCTCTGTCTCTCTCTGTCTCTCTCTGCCTCTCTCTGCCTCTCTCTCTCTCGCTCTCTCTGCCTCTCTCTCTCGTTCTCTCTGCCTCTCTCTCTCTGCCTCTCTCTCTGCCTCTCTCTGCCTCTCTCTGCCTCTCTCTCTCTGCCTCTCCCTCTCTCTCTCTCTCTGTCTCTCTCTGCCTCTCTCTCTCTCTCTCTGCCTCTCTCTCTCGCTCTCTCTGCCTCTCTCTCTCTGTCTCTCTCTGCCTCTCTCTCTCTCTGTCTCTCTCTGCCTCTCTCTCTCTCTCGCTCTCTCTGCCTCTCTCTCTCTGCCTCTCCCTCTCTCTCTCTCTGTCTCTCTCTGCCTCTCTCTCTCTCTCTCTCTCTCTGATCCCTCTCCCCTTCCCCCTAATCTCTCTGTTTGTTTGTCTTACAGTATCCTGGAGTTGACCAGAGCATCGATAGTGATCTCCGAAACCTGACTGCCCTTCTCAACATGAGCAATGCTCTCCCTGCAGGTAGGGCACACCCCCCCAACCCCCCCAGCAGGTACACTTGCCCCCTCCCCCACAGGTAAGGCTCTCTGGCCAAGTCAGGTGTGTGAGGGAACACCCCCCACTTGCCCCTGGATGGGGGCAGCCCCAACAACACTCAGGAAGCTCGACACCATCCAGGACAAAGCAGCCCCCACTTTGATTGGCACCACATCCACAAACATCCCACTCCCTCCACCCACCGACGCTCAGTCGCAGCAGTGTGTACCATCTACAAGACGCCCTGCAGCAACTCACCGAGGCTCCTTAGACAGCACCTTCCAAACCCACCACCACTTCCATCCAGAAGGACAAGGGGCAGCAGATACATGGGAACGCCACCCCCTGCACGTTCCCCTCCGAGCCCCTCCCCATCCCGACTGGGAAATATATCAGCCGTTCCTTCAGTGTCGCTGGGTCAGAATCCTGGAATTCCCTCCCTAAGGGGCATCGTGGGTCTCCCCACAGCACATGGACTGCAGCGGTTCAAGAAGGCAGCTCCCCACCACCTTCTCAAGGGGGGCAATTAGGGACGGGGGGGGGCAATAAATGCTGGGCCTCACCAGTGACTCAAGGTCCCATGTGTGAGTTTAAAAAGAAGCCCCACCTCAGTCCTGTGCCTGTTAACGTTGATGAAAGCACCTGTTAGGGGAGCAGCAGGATATTTGACCAGGAAAGCCATCGCTCCGAATCAATGCCCTGGGCCAGTGAGTGGGATCTCGGGTGCTGAAGCATGTGGCAGAAGCTGGAACAATTTCTCTCTCATTACTCCCCCCACCTTTGCCCCCGGAATGGGGGCATTTTCAGTAC
Organism: Stegostoma tigrinum; assembly: GCF_030684315.1. Lineage (NCBI taxonomy): Eukaryota > Metazoa > Chordata > Chondrichthyes > Orectolobiformes > Stegostomatidae > Stegostoma > Stegostoma tigrinum. The sequence goes on along the minus strand of NC_081395.1, from coordinate 11,467,070 downwards.
AGAGTGGGGGAGCTGGCATAGCAGTTGTTGTTGTAACGGTATGTGTGTGCTGCCCCCTACAGGACTGTTCGCAGAACATGTCATCGCGGTGATCAGCCGGGAGTTAGCGCTCGAGTGTGATTACCAAAGGGAAGCTGCCTGTGCCATCAGGTTCAAGTGAGTAAGAAACACGGCGGTCTCTCACCCAGATCAGCCCACCCCCCCCCCACCCACCCGCCCCCCCCCCCCAACCCGCACCCACTACCCCCCCCCCAACCCGCACCCACTACCCCCCCCCAACCCGCACCCACTACCCCCCCCCAACCCGCACCCACTACCCCCCCCCCAACCCGCACCCACTACCCCCCCCCAACCCGCACCCACTACCCCCCCCCAACCCGCACCCACTACCCCCCCCCAACCCGCACCCACTACCCCCCCCAACCCGACCCACTCCCCCCCCCCAACCCGCACCCACTACCCCCCCCAACCCGCACCCACTCCCCCCCATCCCGCACCCACTACCCCCCCCCAACCCGCACCCACTACGCCCCCCCAACCCGCACCCACTACCCCCCCCAACCCGCACCCACTACCCCCCCCCCCACCCGCACCCACTACCCCCCCCCAACCCGCACCCACTACCCCCCCCAACCCGCACCCACTACCCCCACCCACCCGCACCCACTCCCCCCACCCACCCGCACCCACTACCACCCCCCCCCAACCCGCACCCACTACCCCCCCCCAACCCGCACCCACTACCCCCCCCAACCCGCACCCACTACCCCCCCCCAACCCGCACCCACTACCCCCCCCAACCCGCACCCACTACCCCCCCCCCAACCCGCACCCACTACCCCCCCCAACCCGCACCCACTACCCCCCCAACCTGCACCCACTACCCCCCACCCACCCGCACCCACTACCCCCACCCACCCGCACCCACTCCCCCCACCCACCCGCACCCACTACCCCCACCCACCCGCACCCACTCCCCCCCCACCCACCCGCACCCACTCCCCCCACCCACCCGCACCCACTACCCCCACCCACCCGCACCCACTCCCCCCCACCCACCCCGCACCCACTCCCCCACCCACCCGCACCCACTCCCCCCACCCACCCGCACCCACTCCCCCCCCCAACCCGCACCCACTCCCCCCCCCCAACCCGCACCCACTACCCCCCCCCAACCCGCACCCACTACCCCCCCCAACCCGCACCCACTACCCCCCACCCAACCCGCACCCACTACCCCCCCCAACCCGCACCCACTACCCCCCCCAACCCGCACCCACTACCCCCACCCACCCGCACCCACTCCCCCCACCCAACCCGCACCCACTACCCCCCCCCAACCCGCACCCACTACCCCCCCCCAACCCGCACCCACTACCCCCCCCAACCCGCACCCACTACCCCCCCCAACCCGCACCCACTACCCCCCCCCAACCCGCACCCACTACCCCCACCCACCCGCACCCACTCCCCCCACCCACCCGCACCCACTACCCCCACCCACCCGCACCCACTCCCCCCACCCACCCGCACCCACTACCCCCACCCACCCGCACCCACTCCCCCCACCCACCCGCACCCACTCCCCCACCCACCCGCACCCACTCCCCCCCACCCACCCGCACCCACTCCCCCACCCACCCGCACCCACTCCCCCCCCCAACCCGCACCCACTACCCCCACCCACCCGCACCCACTAACCCACCCACCCGCACCCACTCCCCCCCCCAACCCGCACCCACTACCCCCACCCATCCGCACCCACTCACCCCCCCCAACCCGCACCCACTACCCCCACCCACCCGCACCCATTCCCCCCACCCAACCACACCGCCCCCCAACTCCTCACCCAACCACACCGCCCCCCCCGACCCGCATCCACCGCCCCCCCCACCCGGACCCACCCCCCACCCAACCACACCAATCCCCACCCGCACACACTCCCCCCACCCAACCACACCACCCCCCCCACCCGCACCCAACCCCACCCAACCACACCACGCCCCCCACCCGCACCCACCGCCCCACCCAACCGCACCCACCGCCCCCCCCACCTGCACCCGCACCCCCCACCCAACCACACTGCCCCCCCCACCCGCACCCACCCCCCACCCAACCACACCGACCCCCACCCGCACTCACCACCCCACCCAACCACACCGCACCCACTCCCCCACCCAACCGCACCCACCCCCCACCCAACCACACGGCCCCTCCCCACCCGCACCCACTACCCCACCCAACCACACCGCCCCCCCCGACCCGCACCCACTCCCACCACCCAATCACACCGCCCCCCCCCCCACTCCCCACCCAACCACACCGCCCCCCCCCACCCGCACCCACCGCCTCACCCAACCACACCGCCCACCCACCCGCACCCACTCCCCCACCCAACCACACCGCCCCACCCAACCACACCGACCCCCACCCGCACTCACCACCCCCACCCAACCACACCGCACCCACTCCCCCACCCAACCGCACCCACCCCCCACCCAACCACACGGCCCCTCCCCACCCGCACCCACTACCCCACCCAACCACACCGCCCCCCCCGACCCGCACCCACTCCCACCACCCAATCACACCGCCCCCCCCACTCCCCACCCAACCACACCGCCCCCCCCACCCGCACCCACCGCCTCACCCAACCACACCGCCCCCCCACCCGCACCCACCCCCCCACCCAACCACACCGCCTCCCCACCCCCCACCCAACCACACTGTCCCCCCACCCGCACCCACTGCCCCACTCAACCACACCGCCCACACAACCACACTGCTCCCCCACCCCCCACCCAACCACACCGCCCACCCACCCACACCCACTGCCCCACCCAACCACACTGCCCACACACCTCCACCCAACCACACCACCCACCCCCCACCCAACCACACCGTGCCCCCACCCAACCACACCGCACCCCACCCCCCCACCCAACCACACCGCCCCCCCACCCGCATCCACTGCCCCACCCAACCACACTGCCCCACATACCTCCACCCAACCACACCGCCCACCCCCCACCCAACCACACCACCCAAACACCCCCACCAACCACACCGCCCCCCCCACCCGCACCCACTCCCTCACCCAACCACACTGCCTACACACACCCACCCAACCACACCGCCCCTCCCCACCACCCCACCCAACCACACTGCCCCCCCAATCCCCACCCAACCACACCGCCCCCCCTCCCCCCACCCAACCACACCCCCCCACCCCCCCGCACACCCCACCCAACCACACCGCTCACCCTACCACACCCCCCACCCCCACACAACCACACCGCCCAACCACACCACACCGCCCACCCACCCGCACCCACTCCCCCACCCCACCCACACTGCCCCCCTGCTCCCCCCACCCACACTGCCCACCACATTCCCCTGCCCCACCCACACCCCAACCAACTGCCCCCCAACTCACTCCACCCTCACTGCCCCCCAACTCACTCCACCCTCACTGCCCCCCAACTCTCCCCACCCACACTGCACCCCTGCTCCGCCCACCCACATCGCCCACTCCATTCCCCTGCCCCACCCTCACCCCAACCAACTGCCCCCCTCCACCACCCACACCGCACAGGCCCCTCCACCACCCACACCACGCCCCCCCCAGACCTGCACTGTCCCACTCCCCGCATCCACACTACATCCCCAACCCCCGCCCCACCCACACCCCGACCACACAGGCCCCCAACCCCCCACTTACCACGCGCCCCCCACTCCCCTGTGTCTGTGTGTGTGTGTGTCAGTGTCTGTGTGTGTGTATGTGAGCGCGTTTCCAGTGTGTGTGTGTGTTTGTGCATGTGAGAATGTACAGTTCGTGTGTGTGTGTGTGTGTGCGCGTGTGCGCGCTCGTGCATGTGAGAATGTACATGTTCACGTGTGTGTGTGCGCTCGTGCATGTGAGAATGTACACGTTCATGTGTGTGTGTGTGCTCGTGCACGTGTGAATGTACAGGTTCACTTGCATGTGAGAATGTACACGTTCACGTGTGTGTGCGTGTGAATTCCTCCTTGGATATCCACCTACAGAAAGCAGTTTGCTGGAGACTGGGGTTGGTGGGGGATGGGGACAGAGAGCAGGGCGGTGGGTGGGAGAGACAGACTGTGGTGTGTGGTGGCGGGGGTGGGGGAGAGGACGTGTCTCTGTGTGATGGGGGGCACTGCCAGTCCTCTACGCTCAGGCCCTCTGGTGCCAAGTGGTCATTTGTTCATGTGTGGCCCATGCCTGTCCCTCGAAGGGTGGGACTGGTGCGAATGGGCAGTGGCCAGGCTGACCGTGGCGCTGTTGGTCAGGGGCGCTCAGAGCCCCTTTCTGCCAGCTGGGCAGCAGGTCTCTCAGCCCTCCCTCCAACCCCTGACCTCTGTTGCCAATGCTGTCCCCCACAGGGAGCTTCTGGTGGACGAACCCTATTTTAATGTTCCATCTGTTATCGAGGAGCTCAGCAGCAGGAGAGTCCTGACCACTGAGCTGGTCCCTGGCTTCCCCCCTCGATAAGGCCGAATCGCTGGACCAAGAGACCAGGAATGAGGTAACGGAAGATCCCGTTTGCTTTGCGTGGGGAGGCGGCACAGTGACATTGCGCAGAAACGCGAGAGACCCTGGCCCACGCCTCGCAGGTTAGAGTTCAGTCTGCAGAACCGGCCTGTTCAGCCCATCAAAACCCATGCCCCGCCATCCCCAATCCCCTTCTGTGAGTCACGGTGGGGAGGGCTCTGAGGAACAGTGTGATGGAATTCTGTGTAATCCCCTTCCCTGCAAGGAAAACTGCAGGCCCTTCAGCCGTCCAGGCCTGCTCCGACATGCTTGCTTGTTACAATTAATAACCCCCCCCCCCCGCCAACACTGACCCTTCCGGGGGTCCACACCCCATTATTCCCATCCTGTTTATCTAATTCCCTGTCAGATCTGCCTTAGTGGTCAGCTTTGACCCCCAGACCTCTCCCCCACCCGGCCCACCTCAGCCAATTAAAAATCCGTCCCTATCACCTGATTTCCTGACCCTTTCCCAGTTGAGAAAGTAGTCTACGCCTGTATTCTTCCTCCCCAAGCACATGACCTCACACTTTCTCACATTGTAATCCATCTGCCTCTTCCTTGCCCGCTCTTCTACAGCATTTCCCTTTTTAATAAAAATAACAGCCGTTCTGGGAGACAAGAAATAACATTGGCCATCTGAATGGCCTGGTGTGAAAAGTGACAGACTGAACAGTATGCTGGGAATTAGATCAGGCCGGACAAGATTTGTGAGCTTTTTTGCCTTGACCAATATGGAATAGGTGCGAAATGAGACATGGTTACCGAGTATTAATGCTAGGAAGATTCTTGTTTACCTCGACTGACCGTTCAATGGGTGCTGATGACCCAATGCTCAGGACCTCAGGACCCAGGAACGAGGACCTGTAGAAGCGAAGCAGCACCAGTGAAGAAATCGGGTGTAACGTTTTGGGCCCCTCACAACGTTTTCCTCGATAGATTCCCTCCTCGTCCCCAACCTAAACAGGAAGACCCCGATTCCCAAACCGCGAACCTGGAAGATTCCCCGGACCTGGCTCACCACCTCTCGGCATCAAATTGCCCCAAATCTTAATGGGAGCACCTCTCCTTTAGCTGACCTCCGACGGATTCAGACTTGATCCCCAAATCTCGCCCCCCCCCCCCCCCCCGCCAAGGACTCCTCAACAGGAGAGACGGTAGAAATAGATACGATAGCAATGTTTACGAGGCGTCGAGACAGACCTGGACGGGCAGGGAAGAGAAGGATACAGACCATGGGAAGGGGGATAGGTTTTAGGTCTGCATCGTAGTGGGTTCGGATATGATGAGCCGAAGTTGTCCCAGTGCTGTACTGTTCAATATATTAGTGCAGCCTTCTCCCTCGTGAGTTACTTTATCTGCACAGCTCATTTCTTCTTTCGTGATTAGGGGCTTCTGCTGCCTCTCTCCGTTTGAAGCAGGGTTTTGCGTTTCATGCTGATGTTCACCTCACACTCCGGGTATCTCCAGTTGTTTCCTTGGTCCACTCACTCGAGAGCGCTGCCCTTTGGGAGTTGTGCGTTTCGTCAGTCCTTCTCTCTCTCTCTCTCTCTCTCTCTCTCTGCCCGTGTACAGATCTGTGCCAACATCCTGAGGCTGTGCCTGCGAGAGCTGTTTGAATTCCGATACATGCAGACTGATCCCAATTGGTCTAACTTCTTCTTTGACCCAGATAGCCGCAAGGTATGTGCCAGGCCTGGTGCCATCTGAAGGGAGACAGACCCATGCATTCACTTCTGCCATTGTTGGCTCCTCCCAATGATAGCTGCTGCCGTTAAAGAGGGGGGTTT
>NC_081395.1:11448737-11460528 GCF_030684315.1 Stegostoma tigrinum | reverse complement strand
TCACTTTTGGAATACTACGTTCAGTTCTGATCTCCCTGTTGTTGGGAGGATGTTGTGAAACTTGAAAGGTTTTGGAAAGCTTTTAGGATTGGAGAGGGTTTGAGCTACAGGGAGAAGCTGGGGCTATTTTCCCCGGAGCGTCGGAGGCTGAGGGGGGGGGGGGACTTTATAGAGGTTAATAAAACCATGAGGGGCATGGATAGGGTGAATAGTCAAGGTCTTTTCACCAGGGCAGGGGGGAGTCCAAAACTAGAGGGGCATAGGTTTAAGGTGAGAAGGGAAAGATTTAAAAGGGATGTAAGGGGCACCATTTTCACACAGAGGGTGGTGCGTGTGTGGGACGAGCTGCCAGAGGAAGTGGTGGGAGCTGGTACAGTTACAGCATTTAAAAGGCACCTGGATAGGCACATGGATAGGAAGGGGTTAGGGGGGTATGGGCCAAATCCTGGCAAATGGGACCAGATTAATTCAGGATCAGGTCAGTGTGGACGGGCTGGACCGAAGGGCCTGTGAATCTGAAGTTTTGTCCCTTTTGACAATAAGTTGCCTCTCTGTTCCTCCAATGAAATGGATCGGCCGAGGCATCGTTTGAAAATAACAAACACATGGAGGAGGACGTTTTTGTTCTCTGAGAGTTTTCAGGAAATTTCTTGCAGAGAAGGCAGTGCAGGGTCATTGATGATGGACTATTTTTAAAGTGTCAGTGGGGAGATGGTGGACTGACAAAGCAGTTGAGAAAGGTTTACGGTGGAACACCAGAGAGTGGAGTAAAGGTCCAAATTCGCCATTGGCCTCATTGGTCACGCCCAAAGAGCCAGATTTGTCCAAGGGATGTAGGACCAGCTGGTTCGGCCCAGAATTTATAGGCCGTCTCTAATAGCCCCTTGAGGAGGTGTTGGTGAGCTGCCACCCAGGCTGGTCTGTGGGATGTACAAGTGTGTCATGATGCAGGGAATTCCAGGATTTATTATTTATTAAACTGTGAAGCTCGGCTCCACATTTGTCACTTCCTTCGTGCCCACGTTATCCCTCGGGATGTGGGTCTCTTATTGCCCTCACGACCTTTAACCCCCTTTTTACCCTCGTGACCTTTACCCCCTTTCGAAACGTTCCCAGCCTGATTTTGTTTTTACCGGGAATGAGGTTTCCCGGCAGTCCTGAGGATGGAGTGTGAAAGATCTCTCCAAAGTTCCGTGCTTGACGTGATTCCCGATCAGCGAAGATCAGACTCTCCTGGAAATCCCCCAAAACGCCTCGGAAAGCAGACGCCGGCGAAAGTTGGTGCGGCCAAGATTGTGAAAGGTTTTTCCTAATCCAGAAGGGAATGCTGGTGGGATTTCATCAATTCACTTGTACCGAACCGACCACACTTCAAACGGGACGTCTGGTACAAATGTTGCCTTCATGTCGCACTCTTACAGAGCAGTGACTGTGGGAGAACAGCTCATTTTCATTTCCTGTGGCCTCGTCTCATGGAAACAGAAAGAAGAACCAGGATTCAGCCATTCGGCCCCTCGAGCCTGCTCCTCCATTCAATAGGATCGTCGCTGATCCACCACATCAGTCCGTTGTTCCCACTTTCACCCCCCCCCTCGCACCCTTTGATCCCTTCAGTCCCAACAGCTCTATCCAACTTCTTCTGCAAACATTCACTATTTTGGACTTAACCGGTTTCAGTGACAGAGAATCCCAGAGGCTCCCCACTCTCTGGGCGAAGACATTTCTCCCCATCTCAGTCCCAAATGGCCGACCCTGTAATCCTCAGGCTGTGACCCCCTGGTTCTGGACTCCCCAGGTCATCCGGAATATCCTTCCTGCGTTGACCCTGCCTGGTCCTGTTAGAGTTTTACAGGTTTCTCTGAGATTCCGTCATTCTTCTAAACCCCAGTGAATGTAATCCTAACCGATCCAGTCCTTCTCCATACTGCCATCCCAGGAATCCGTCTGGGAAACCTTCGCTGCACTCCCTCCATCACCAGAACATCCTCCCTCGGATAAGGAGATCCCAAATTGCACACAGAGCTCCAGGGGGTGGTCTCACCAAGGCCCCTGTACGATTGCAGTAAGACATCCCTGCTCCTGCACTCCAGTCCTCTCGCTATGAAAAGGCCGACATACCATTTCCCTCCTTCACCTCCTGCTGCCCCTGCGATGAGATCTTTCAGCAGCTGGGGTACAAGGACACACAGCTCTCGTTACACCCCACCTCCAACTATCACCGTCCAGGTAATAATGGGGAGGTAGTGGCCCAGTGGTACTGTAACAAGGCTATTCATCCAGAAACCTGAATAATATTCTTGGAACACTGGTTCAAATCCCACCACAGCAGGATGTGGAATTTGAATTTAATAAACGTCTGGAATTCAGAATCTAATGATGATCGTGAATCTGTTGTTTTTTTCTCTATTCATTTGTGGGACATGGCCATCGCTGCTGGGCCCAGCAGTCATTGCCCCCCCGTCCCTAATTGCCCCCCTTCAGATGGTGGTGAGGAGCTGCCTTCCTGAGCCGCTGCAGTCCGTGTGCTGTGGGGAGACCCACGATGCCCCTTAGGGAGGGAATTCCAGGATTCTGACCCAGTGACGCTGAAGGAACGGCCGATATATTTCCCAGTTGGGATGGGGAGTGGCTTGGAGGGGAATGTGCAGGGGGTGGTGTTCCCATGTATCTGCTGCCCCTTGTCCTTCTGGATGGAAGTGGTGGTGGGTTTGGAAGGTGCTGTCTAAGGAGCCTCGGTGAGTTGCTGCAGGGCGTCTTGTAGATGGTACACACTGCTGCGACTGAGCGTCGGTGGGTGGAGGGAGTGGGATGTTTGTGGATGTGGGGCCAATCAAAGCGGGAGCTGCTTTGTCCTCGATGGTGTCGGGCTTCCTGAGTGTTGTTGGGGCTGCCCTCATCCAGGGCAAGTGGGGGGTGTTCCCTCACACACCTGTCTTGTGCCTTGTCGATGGTGGGACAGGCTTTGGGGAGTCAGGAGGGGAGTTACTTGCTGCAGGATACCCAGCCTCTGGCCTGATCTTGTAGCCGCTGTGTTCATGTGGTGAGTCCAGTTGAGTTTCTGATCAATGGTAACCCCCAGGATGTTGATAGTGGGGGGGGGGGGGGGGTTCAGTGATGGTAACACCATTGAATGTCAAGGGGCAGTGGTTAGATTGTCTCTTGTTGGTGATGGTCAGAGCCTGGTATTTGTGTGGCGCGAATGTCACTTGCCACTTGTCAGCCCAAGCCTGGATATTATCCAGATCTTGTTGCATGTGAACACGGACTGTTCCAGTATCTGAGGAGTCACGAATGGTGCTGAGCATTGAGCGATTGTCAGTGAACGTCCCAATTCTGACATTATCATGGAGGATGGTCATTGATGAAGCAGCTGAAGATGGTTGGGCCGAGGACACTATCCTGAGGGACTCCTGCAGAGATGTCCTGGAGCTGAGATAACAAAGTGTGGAGCTGGATGAACACAGCAGGCCAAGCAGCATCTCAGGAGCACAAAAGCTGACGTTTCGGGCCTAGACCCTTCATCAGAGACGGGGATGGGGTGAGGGTTCTGGAATAAATAGGGAGAGAGGGGAGGCGGACCAAAGATGGAGAGAAAAGAAGATAGGTGGAGAGAGTATAGGTGGGGAGGTAGGGAGGGGATAGGTCAGTCCAGGGAAGACGGACAGGTCAAGGAGGTGGGATGAGGTGGTAGGTAGGAAATGGAGGTGCAGCTTGAGGTGGGAGGAAGGGATGGGTGAGAGGAAGAACAGGTTAGGGAGGCAGAGACAGCCTGGGCTGGTTTTGGGATGCAGTGGGGGGAGGGGAAGAACTGGGCTGGTTTTGGGATGCGGTGGGGGAGGGGGAGATTTTGAAGCTGGTGAAGTCCACATTGATACCATTGGGCTGCAGGGTTCCCAAGCGCAATATGAGTTGCTGTTCCTGCAACCTTCGGGTGGCATCATTGTGGCACTGCAGGAGGCCCATGATGGACATGTCATCTAAAGAATGGGAGGGGGAGTTAAAATGGTTTGCGACTGGGAGGTGCAGTTGTTTATTGCGAACCGAGCGGAGGTGTTCTGCAAAGCGGTCCCCAAGCCTCCGCTTGGTTTCCCCAATGTAGAGGAAGCCACATCGGGTACAGTGGATACAATATACCACATTGGCAGATGTGCAGGTGAACATCTGCTTGATATGGAAGGTCATCTTGGGGCCTGGGATGTGGGTGAGGGAGGAGGTATGGGGGCATGTGCAGCATTTCCTGCGGTTGCAGGGGAAGGTGCCGGGCGTGGTGGGGTTGGAGGGCAGTGTGGAGCGAACAAGGGAGTCACGGAGAGTGTGGTCTCTCTGGAAAGCAGACAGGGGTGGGGATAGAAAAATGTCTTGGGTGGTGGGGTCGGATTGTAGATGGCAGAAGTGTTGGAGGATGATGCGTCCTGGAGCTGGGATGACTGACCTCCCACAACCATGACCATCTTCCTATGTGTCAGGTATAACTCCAGCCGCCGGAGAGTTTGCCCCCTGATACCCACTGATTCCAGTTTTGCCAGGGCTCCTTGATGCCACACTCGGTCGAATGCAGCCTCGATGTTAAGGGCTGTCACTCTCCCCTCTTTTGAATTCAGCTTTTTTGTCTATGTTTGAGCCGAGGCTGTAATGAGGTCAGGAGCTGAGTGGCCCTGAGGAACCCAAACTGGGCGTCACTGAGCAGGTGCTGCTCGATCGCCCTGTCACTGACACCTTCCCTCACGTTACTAATGGTCGAGAGGAGACTGATGGGGCGGTAACCGGCCGGATTGGGTTTGTCCTGCTTTCTATATAAAGGGAATACCTGGGTAATTGTCCACGTTGCCGGGTTGATCCCAGTGTTGTAACTGTACGGGAACTGGTTGGGTAGGGGAGCGGCAAGTTCTGGAGCACAAGCCTTCGGTCCTATTGCCGGAACGGTGTCAGGGCCCATAGCCTTTGCCGTACCCAGTGTCTCCAACCGTTTGTCGATATCACGTGGAGTGAACTGAATTGGCTGAAGACTGGTATTTATGTTGGTGGGGACCACTGGAGGAAGCCGAGATGGATCATCCACTCGGCACTTCTGGCTGAAGATTGCTGTGAGCACTTCAGCCTTATCTTTTGCACTGATGTGCTGGGCTCTTCCATCATTAAGGATGGGGATACTTGCAGAGCCTCCTCCTCCAGTGAGTTGTTTAATAGTCCCCCACCATTCACCACTGGAAGTGGCAGGACTGCAGAGCTGAGATCTGATCCATTGGTTGTGGGATCGCTTCGCTCTGTCGATCACTTGCTGCTTTTGCTGTTTGGTGTGCAAGTAGCCCTGCTTGGTGGCTTCATCAGGTTGATACCTCATATTCAGGTATGCCTAGTGCTACTTCTGGCATGCCTTCCTGCACTCTCCATTGAACCAGGGTTGATCCCCTGGCTTGACAATAATGGTTGAGTGGGGGATATGCCAGGCCATGAGGTTACAGATTGTGCTGGAGTACAATTCTGCTGCTGTTGATGGCCCACAGTGTCTCATGGATGCCCTTGTGAGTTGCTAGATCGTGTGAAGTCTGTCACATTTAGTGATAGTGGATGGAGGGTATTCTCAATGGGGATATGTCACAGGGATGTGCGATAGTCACTCTTACTGATGCTGTCATGGACAGATGCAACTGCAGCTGGCAGATTAGTGAGGATGAGGTCAAGTATGCTTTTCCCTCCTGTTGGTTCCCTCACCACCTGCCGTAGACCCAGTCTAGCAGCTATGTCCTGTCGGACCCGACCAGCTTGATCAATAGTACTGCTTCCAGGCCATTCTTGGTGGTGGACATTGAACTCCCCCACCTAGAGTACATTTTGTGCCCTTACCTTGTGGATTAACGAAAAAACCCATCTGGCTTTTCGATGCCCTTTAGGGAAGGGAATTCCCATCTCACCTGGTCTGGGCCTACATGTGACTCCAGACCCACAGCAATGTGGTTGACTCTTAACTGCCCCCTGGGCAATTAGGAATGCGGTAATAAATGCGGGCCTCATCCCATGAATGAATACAATAAAAACAAACAGATACTAGATATAAATTGGTGTGGTCCCAGTATTGGAGCTGCTGTATTGCTCGTGGTTAGGAAGGATTAAAACCTTTGGGCCCGTGTCGATGTGATGGGCCAAACTGGTCTCTTTCGAGGCCCCTGATTGTGAGAGTAACTGGTCAGGCAGAAGCAGAATCCGTTTCTCACAGATAGTGGTTTTAACAGAATCCTGCTTGAGCCACTGAGCCACAATCTGATAAAGCCGGCCGTTATTATTAATCAGTGATCAGAGTGAACGATATTAGGGTGAAATCTGCAAACTCATCGCTCTCCTGTTCCTCTCTCCACTCCTGAACGTTGTGATCCTTTATTTCAATCAGACTCCATTATAATTCGGGGCTATCTCTGTGCCCCCGACCCAAAATTGTTACAGGTTCTCACTGCAGCAGGTCAGCTATTCCACCGCAGCAGCATCGTAAGGCTCTTTCTCTTTCTGTCCTATCGCCTTGTCACTGATTGCTGCGTTGGCCATTACTTGGGGGACAAAACAGCAGGGTGGGGGTGCCGTTGGGCTGGTAATCCTGGGGGAGCCGGTGAATTCTCTGGGGCACAGGATAAATGCAACAAAAGTGACTGCTGACAACTGCATTTCATTTATAAAACTGAAATTGAGTGCGGGTCGGTGTGAGTGTGCGAGGCAGGAGAGAGGGACAGTATAGGAATATGGAGAGAGAGGCATGATAGGGAGGAATGTAGAGGCTGGAGGAGGTTACAGAGATAGGGAGGGATGGAGGGGTTGATGGAGAAAGGGAGGGTGGAGGAGATGGAGAAGGTGGCGGGGATAGGGAGAGTGGAGGGGGTGGAGGGGTTGAAAGGGATAGGAAGGTTGGAGGAGGTGACGGGGATATGGAGGGTGAGGGGGTGATGGGGATAGGGAGGGTGGAGGGGGTGATGGGGATAGGGAGGGTGGAGGGGGTGACGGGGAAAGGGAGGGTGGAGGGGGTAACGGGGATAGGGAGGGTGGAGGGGGTAACGGGGATAGGGAGGGTGGAGAGTTGATGGGGATAGGGAGGGTGGAGGGGTTGATGGGGATAGGGAGGGTGGAGGGTTTGATGGGGATAGGGAGGGTGGACGGTTTGATGGGGATAGGGAGGGTGGAGGGGTTGATGGGGATAGGGAGGGTGGAGGGTTTGATGGGGATAGGGAGGGTGGACGGTTTGATGGGGATAGGGAGGGTGGAGGGGGTGACGGGGATAGGGAGGGTGGAGGGGTTGATGGGGATAGGGAGGGTGAGGGGTGGACACTCTGTGCTGATACACTGAAGGATGAGGGTTGGAGATGGCAGGGCCCCCCGCTGTGTTTTGGGAAAATGGTGGAGCAGCAGGAGCTGGGTCCCATTGAAGAGGATGAGGGTCCTCACTGCCGTGAGGGGAGATGGGGATGTGGATCCTCAGGGCCGTGAGGGGAGATGGGGATGTGGATCCTCAGGGCCGTGAGGGGAGATGGGGATGTGGATCCTCAGGGCAGTGAGGGGAGATGGGGATGAGGTCCCTCAGGGCCGTGAGGGGAGATGGGGATGTGGATCCTCAGGGCAGTGAGGGGAGATGGGGATGTGGATCCTCAGGGCCGTGAGGGGAGATGGGGATGAGGTCCCTCAGGGCCGTGAGGGGAGATGGGGATGTGGATCCTCAGGGCCGTGAGGGGAGATGGGGATGTGGATCCTCAGGGCCGTGAGGGGAGATCAGACACAAACTCGATTTTAGTTACTGGATCCCAGCGAGCTCTTGGCTGCTCGATCCCATCGAAATGGAAACTGATCCTGTCAGACCCGATCAAATCCTTTTCAAGGACACAGAAACAGCTGTGACATCTCCAGCCATCATCACTAACCCCCCCAATTGCACACCCCCCCCCCCCCGACCCTACCAACCGCACCCCGCGGTCCCTGACACCCTGCTCCGTCACTTCATCACAACATCCCATCCCTTTCATTAATCCCCATGGACCAGCGACAAACCACTGTCCCCTCCGCGTGATCCAACTGTTCCTGTTTATCCCGGATCATTGCTCCCAGGGGATCCCCCCAACACACTGAGGTGAACCTGATTGGCTGGGAATTGCTGGGGTCACTGTAGTCCACTTTGGGCCAGCAGGGGCCTTGGCCCCTCGACCTCCACCCCCTCGCCCATCCCTCCGGATCCCCCAGGATACATTGGAAGGGAGGGACCAGTCCAGGCTTCTGCATCCCTGGATACATCCCAGTCTGAAATTGGGGGATTGTAAACGATCCTTTCGGATCATTGTCCGTCCGATTCTGGTTACCGGGCAAATATCCGAAAGCTGCTGGTGTTCACCATTATTTCTGTCCCATTCCACCCCAGATACACCCCTGGAGAGGGCAAGCTCCCTCCAAAAGTTTGCTCAGGACCTGAAGTGAACTGTTGGGCCGTCGCTACTGAACACTGACTATATTAATGTTGTTCGTCTGTGTTTGAACACAGGCTGGGCCTTCCCACAGGACAGGACCTCAACATCGTGTGTGTGCTTTTAATTTTCAAACAAGCTTTCTGACTGAGTTTGTACCGAGGAGGAGCTGCACTGTCGGAGGGTCAGTGCTGAGGGGGTGGGCACTGTCGGAAGGCCAGTGCTGAGGGGGTGGGCACTGTCGGAGGGTCAGTGCTGAGGGAGCGGGCACTGTTGGAAGGCCAGTGCTGAGGGAGTGGGCACTGTCGAGGGTCAGTGCTGACAGAGCGGGCACTGTCGGAGGGTCAGTGCTGAGGGAGCGGGCACTGTCGGAGGGTCAGTGCTGAGGGAGCGGGCACTGTCGGAGGGTCAGTGCTGAGGGAGCGCCGCGCTGTCGGAGGGTCAGTGCTGAGGGAGCGGGCACTGTCAGAGGGTCAGTGCTGAGGGAGCGGGCACTGTCAGAGGGTCAGTGCTGAGGGAGCGGGCACTGTCAGAGGGTCAGTGCTGAGGGAGCGCTGCACTGTCGGAGGGTCAGTGCTGAGGGAGCGCTGCACTGTCGGAGGGTCAGTGCTGAGGGAGCGCTGCACTGTCGGAGGGTCAGTGCTGAGGGAGAACTGCACTGTCAGGGGGTGGTACAGAGGGGAGGGACAGTGGGAGGTACGGGGGGAGGTACAGGGGGGTGGAGGTACGGGGGAGGTACAGGGGGTTGGTACAGGGCGTGGTACGGGGTTGGTACAGGGGGTGCTACAGGGGGTTGGTACAGGGGGTGGTACTGGAGGTGGTACAAAGGGGTGGGACAGTGGGAGGTACAGGGGGTGGAGGTACAGGGGGTGGTACAGGGGGAGGTATGGGGTGGAGGGTGGTAAGTGCGGTTTCTGGATAAACATGTAAAAGGGCGCGATGTTCAAGTCGCAGTGTGTAGTTGAGGCGCACCGATTGAGAACACAGGTGAGTGCCCAGTGTGGCAGAGCGTGAGGATGGCAGAGGGAGTGAAGGAGTGAGTGAGGGAGGGAGTGAGTGAGAGAGTGAGGGATTGAGTGACCCTCTGAAAGTGCCCACTCCCTCAGCACTGACCCTCCGACAGTGCCCACTCCCTCAGCACTGACCCTCCGACAGTGCCCGCTCCCTCAGCACTGACCCTCCGACAGTGCCCACTCCCTCAGCACTGACCCTCCGACAGTGCTCGCTCCCTCAGCACTGACCCTCCGACAGTGCCTGCTCCCTCCGCACTAACCCTGCGACAGTGCGGCGCTCCCTGAGCACTCACCCTCTGACAGCGCCCGCTCCCTCAGCACTGACCCTCCGACCGTGCCCGCTCCCTCTGCACTGACCCTCCGACAGTGCCCACTCCCTCAGCACTGACCCTCCAACCGTGCCCACTCCCTCAGCACTGACCCTGTGACAGTGCCCGCTCCCTTAGCACTGACCCTCTGACAGTGCCCGCTCCCTCCGCACTGACCCTCCAACAGTGCGGAGCTCCCTGAGCACTCTGACAGCGCCCACTCCCTCAGCACTGACCCTCCGACAGTGCCCACTCCCTCAGCACTGTCCCTCCGACAGTGCCCGCTCCCTCAGCACTGACCCTGCGACAGTGCCCGCTCCCTCAGCACTGACCCTCCGACAGTGCCCGCTCCCTCAGCACTGACCCTGCGACCGGGCAGCGTTCCCTCAGTACTGACCCTTTGACAGTGCCCACTCCCTCAGCACTGACCCTCCGACAGTGCCCGCTCCCTCAGCACTGACCCTGCGACAGTGTCCGCTCCCTCAGCACTGACCCTCCGACAGTGCCCACTCCCTCAGCACTGACCCTCCGACAGTGCCCCCTCCCTCAGCACTGACCCTGCGACCGGGCAGCGCTCCCTCAGTACTGACCCTCTGACAGTGCCCACTCCCTCAGCACTGACCCTCCGACAGTGCCCCCTCCCTCAGCACTGACCCTCTGACAGTGCCCACTCCCTCAGCACTGACCCTGCGACCGGGCAGCGCAGGATGTATAAAGCTCGTTTAATGTGCCTTGCTGTGTGGTGTTTTTGTGAACCTGTGAACCCCCGAGTGAAGGCGAGGGTCTGTGTCTGTCACACCCACCCGGTGCTGTGCTCAATGCTGCGTTTCATTGCGCTGTCCGAGCTGCTCGGTGAGATCGGGAATGCTGCCACCTCTCCCTTTCTGTTTGCTGTTCCCTTTCCAGGAGCGTGCTCTGGCCTGGCCCTGGTCCTACAGCATCCTCACACCATGTTACAGCTCGCTGTGATCTGCTTGGCCCTCTCGTACACCCTTCAGCTCTCAGGAGCTAATCTCATCGACAATGCCCTCCAGATCGATGATGAAACTGCAGTAAGTCTCCCTGCAAGAGAGGTTTGGGGGCGGGGGTGGTGGTTTTGTGGGGTGAGGGGGTCAGTGGTTGTATGGAATTGACTCTCCCCCGAGTGTGTGGGTTGGGGGAGACACTTAATTAACTTTAGGAGGAGATGGACATATTTTTTATGAGTAATGGGTTACAGGGAGCGGGGCAGAGGCCGAGATGGGTTCAGCCACGATCGGGTCGAGTGGCAGGGCAGGGTCGATGGGCTGAACGGCCTGCTCCTGCTGGTGGTTACGTTCTGAGTGTTTGAACTGACCGACCTACGAAAGGGAAGTCCCAAGAAGCAGAAACCTGCCGGCGACACAAGCCGATGTGCCTCACCTTATGCTCTCTAAATGGACGACCGGTCGTCCCAGTCCATTCATTTCCCAAGCCGAGCCAATAGCTTTCCTCAGTCGGGCTTTCCTCGCTGAGGGATTGTTTGGATCTTTGTGCAGAAGGAGGAGATGGATACAGGAAGGGTATCCTCCCCGGGTGCTGTCAAAATTCTCCTGTTCAAGTCTGAGCGTTTTGGCCATTTTACTCAAGGCCCAGGGAGCCATTTTTTTGGCGCCCACAGGGCTGCCCGAAGGGTTTGTGGCACGCCCTGACTACGCCACACTCCACATTCAGCACAAACACGAGCGAGAGGTCGAGGCGAAATTTTACCTTTAAAATCTCACTTCCTCCCTGCGGCCTAGTTTGGGGCCTGGCATCCTGTGAGACAGCCTATTTGCCCCATTCTGTCGGGTAGTCACTGTCCACACCAGCGACAGGCCTCAGCGCCCTCCGAGTGAAAAATCTGGGGTCTAATGCCTCTCCTGAGGCCCTCCCCGGCCTCCACTCCCGAAGCCTTCCGCCTGTTGCCATGGTTCCCAGAGAACCTTCCAGAACGCGACCCAGATTTCTTTTGATCACGATGTTATGGCTGCGAGTCCTGACAGACCCGAGACGCAGCGACTACCCTCCAAACTCTATCCCC
>NC_081395.1:11338737-11443737 GCF_030684315.1 Stegostoma tigrinum | reverse complement strand
CCACAAATGGACACAGTTCTCCAGCTGAGGCCTAGCCAATGTCTTGCACAAGGACTTACACACTTAATGGTGAGGTCCTGGGGAGTGTTGCTGAACAAAGAGACCTTGGGGGTGCAGGCTCATAATACCTTGAACGTGGGAGTTGCAGGTAGACAGGGCGGTGAGGAAGGTGTTTGGGACGCTGGCCTTTATTGGCCAGTGCATTGAGTATAGGAGTCGGGAGGGTCATGTTGCTGCTGTGCAGGACATTGGTTAGGGTCACTTTTGGAATACTGTGTTCAATCCTGGTCTCTCTGCTACAGGGAGGATGTTGTGAAACTTGAAAGTGTTCAGAAAAAATTTACAAGAATGTTGCCGGGGTTGGAGGGTTTGAGCTACAGGGAGGGGCGGAATAGGCTGGGGCTATTTTCCCCAGAGCGTCGGAGGCTGAGGGGGGGACCTTATAGAGGTCTAAAAAATCATGAGGGGCATGGATAGGGTGAATAGACAAGGTCTTTTCCCCAGGGTAGGGGAGTCCAAAACTAGAGGCGCATAGGTTTAAGGTGAGAGGGGAAAGATTTAAAAGGGACCTGAGGGGTAACTTTTTCACACAGAGGGTGGTGTGTGTATGGAACGAGCTGCCAGAGGAAGTGGTGGAGGCTGGTACAGTTACAGCATTTAAAAGGTACCTGGATGGGGACATGAACAGGAAGGGTTTGGAGTGACATGGACCAAATGCTGGCAAATGGGACCAGATTAACTCTGGATGTCTGGTCAGGATGCAGAAGTTGGACCAAAGGGTCAGTTTCTGTGCTGTACTCTCGGACACTAACCTCGCCTCCCCATGCTCGGACCCTCCGTCCCTAGTGATAAAGCTGAGGGCACTGTGTGCTTTGGAAAGTGCTCTCGCGACCTGGCCTGGCACGTTCAGTGACCTGTGCACCTTCTCGCCAGCTCCCTCTGCTTGCTGCTCTTACATGAGGGTGGGATGGTTTGGAAAGTTACTCAATGTGGTTCCACATCAACAGATGAAGAATTTGAGAAGTTTTACCTCAACCCGACTATAAGCGAGGATAATTCGACTTGGCCAGAGGAGTATAAATGGACAGAAGGCAGTGAGCGATTAGAAAATCTCTCCTGTCCTCGCAGGGTCGACTGGAGGAGAAGAAGAGCAGTCACCAGAGTTAAAAATCAGGTACGTCCAACCCCGAATCCGGGACTCCGAGCAACTCGCCCTGTTCCTCAATAAATTCCACTTGGATACTGTCCCCATCGAGCACTTCCCAGGACAGGGAAAGCACGGGGTTAGGTTCAGAGTAAAACTCCCTCTACACAGTCCCCCATCAAACACTCCCCAGGACAGGGACAGCACGGGGTTAGATGCAGAGTAAAGCTTCCTCTACACTTTCCCCCCATCAAACACTCCCCAGGGACAGCACAGGGTTAGATGCAGAGTAAAGCTCCCTCTACACTGTCCCCCCATCAAACACTCCCCAGGACAGGGACAGCACAGGGTTAGGTACAGAGTAAAGCTCCCTCTACACTGTCCCCCATCAAACCCTCCCCAGGACAGGGACAGCACGGGGTTAGTAAATAGAACGCAGAACGGTACAGCACAGAACAGGCCCTTCGGCCCACGATGCTGTGCCAAGCTTTTACCCCCACCCTAGGGTCTATGTAACCTCCACCCCTGCCTTATACTACCATCCCTGTGCCTGTCTAACAGCCGCTTAAATGCCCCTAATGAGGCCGATCCCACTGCCCTCTCCGGCAGTGCATTCCACGCCCCGACCACTCTCTGAGTAAAGAACCTACCTCTGGTGTCTCTCCTATATATACCTCCACTCACTTTAAAACTACGCCCCTCGTAATAGCTATCTCCACCCGAGGAAATAGTCTCTGGCTGCCCACTCTACCTATACCCCTGATCATTTTGTTAGACACAGAGTAAAGCTCCTTCTACACTGTCTCTGTTTAATACTTGGTCTGCTATTGTTACACATCTGTCTCTGATTATTTTGTAATTTTTTAAAAATAATGTCCACAATTTCAGTCAAATTGGTAACCTTGATCACTTCTGGAACTCATGACGACATACCGCCTTTAATCAGGGAAGCTGCATTTTAATAGCACCTTTGACACCTCAATAATCCTGAGGGATATTCACTGGTTTGGCAAGTAGACAAGTTTATCTGTGAGGCACATGATTGGACGTTGGGTCAAAGACGAGGAGGTGAGAGCGGTATCTCCGAGGGGAACAAAGTGAGGTGGAGTCGTTTCAGGGTGGGGGCGTGTATTCTGGAACCGTAAGCCCCCAGGGAGAACTGAGGGCCATGATGGGAATGAGTGAGTGTCAAGGGAGCAGAGGGGCTCTGAGATTTGGGAGGGCTGCTGGGTGCTTGCTGTAGGTGGGGTCATGCGTTTGGATAACGGCGACATGTTAATGGGCTGGAGGGAGTCACAGCGATTGTAAGCAGGCATGGAGGCAGAGGGTGATATCTTCCCCACCCCTTCCCCACCTTCTCTCCCCCCTCTCTTCTCTCCCCCTCCCCCTTCTCACTCTCTGCCTCTTCTGCCCCTAATCCTCTTCATCTCCCACTCCCTTTCCTCTCCCACTTTTGTCCTTTCTCCCCCAACACCCCGTTTTGCTCCTGAGTTTGGGGAGATGAGAGTTGGTTTGTTTGTTGACCTGGACATTCAACAACTCAATGCCTACCATTTGTCTCCAGGGGCGCTGTGCTTCTTCCTGGGCCTTTGGTGTCGTGGCGAATATCGAGTCAGTGTGGTATATCAAGAAGAGACAGCTGCTAATCCTCTCAGAACAAGGTAAATTGGGCGGGCGGGGAGTTTCGCTGATTCCAGCATTGCTGTAGCATTGTTGAATTTCATCGTCCTGGTTTTGCCAGGGTCCTACACCATGTACTGACCTCGATCCACCTCCCATTTCAGAACTCCTGGACTGCGACTCATGGGACAGAGGCTGCAAGGGGGGCTTTGCTTACAACGCTTTCAACTCCATTGTCAGCCTAGGTACGAAAGTCGAGCGCATAGAGTGAAATGAAGAGAGGAACGAAAGACCAGGTGATGGGGAGGAACAGATCGGAGGAGGGAAAGTTCAGGTTCACATTTTGGAAAGACATGTCTCCAGGAACGATCCAGGCCCTGAAGGTGTGAGAATCTCCAACACCAGCCCAGCAGCGTTGTTTTAAAGTGTTCTCTTCCAGGGCCATGGGCCCCTGTGCAGTTGGTAAAAAAAACTCATCATCCATTGGGCTTCTTGTGCTGTCAAATGCCAGGCCTAACTTTCTTCGGCAGGCCACTCCAGAACCTCTTTGTCAGCGTCCCAGCCATGTTTCTCGTTGAGTGCTCCTTCGGAGTGGGGGGGGCTTTTGGGTGGTGAGTTAGCAGCAGTCCAACAATTGCGAGCTGCATTGCTATAGCCACCTCTCAAGCCGTCACAGTAAGTGGGGCGTACGGAGCGCAGCTTCTCGCCGAACAGCGTGAGGTCAGGGTGGAGGGAAGGACCAGGCCAAGGGGCTGGAAGACCCAACCACGAGGAGGGGGTGCGGGTGGGGGGTCCCGGGTTGGAGTATCTGGCTCCAGGAAACTGAAGGCACAGCGGCCAATGGAGGAGGCTTTGGAATTGTGGGTACAAGAGGAGGGCCAGGATCCCGAAGGGCAGGTTGGAGAAGGTTATGGAGACAGGGAATGGAGGGGGCCGTGGGAAGGTGGGGCTGCTGATTGGAGATAGCAGTCAATTAGGTAGGTCCTTGGGCTGAGGTCCATCACCGTGGAGAACTGAGCTTGTGCTTGTTGGCCCAACAGGGGGATTGATGCGTTTCCGTGACTACAGGTACAGAGCATCACGAGGGTCCTGCAAACTGATCAAATCCAAGGTATCAGTGAGGATCCGGACCTTTCGGAGCATTCGCCCACATGAAGTTGGTGAGTCGGCGAAGGTGACACAGAGGAGGAGGAGGAGGACCAACTGGGTAGACACTTTGCCAACCTGTCTCCCACAAACCTCACCTCATGGACCCCCCCAACTCCCCCAGCAAACCCCACCCCTTCTCCCTTCCATTGCCACCCCAGCCCCTTTTCGAACAGTGAAGGGCCAACGCTTCCTCAAGGAGGGGGAGGAGGCCTCTCAAAGACTTGCATTGCTATGGCGCCCGGCACGTCGTCAACTCGCTGCCAGAGAACTGCCCAACCGCACCCTCAGCCTTGCCCTACCATACCCTCCCTCACCTCCCCCGCCCCCACACCCTCCATCAATTACCCCCTGCACAGCCGTGTGTTTTCTGAGGTTTTTACCCGGGGTGGGTGAGGGCGGGTAGGTGGGGTTTATGTGGTCAGTAGGGGGAAGGTGGGGGGAGGGTCATCTCGTTCTTTTCAGGTGGCAGTTGTGGGGCTGGCCATGGAGGGTGTTGGGGGTTTACGGTCAGCACCGAAGGGAGTAGGGGGTGGGAGATGGGCTGAACAGTCTCCTTCAGCCTTTTGGTTGACCTCCTGAATCTCCCGTTTCAGAAATGAGAGTCTGGGTCGCTCACAGGAGTCCAATTGTGGTAACCATCAATGCAGCAGCACTGAAGGTAAGGCTGTCTGTCTATTCCAATGCTTCATTCCTTTATAGACCCCTTCATAAATGAGGAAGAGGCTATTCAGCCCCTTTGAGACTGCTTGGCCATTCTAGGTCCATGATACACTCCCACACAATCCTTGAGATCTTCAATATCTGCAAATCTCTCAATTGTACATTCAATAGGATCATGGAATCTCAACAATGCAGGTGGAGGCCATTCGACCCACACAAACCCTCAAATGAACATCCCACACCCCGCCCACCCTCCCTCTCCCTGAAACCCTGCATTTCCCCGGCTAATCCACCCTACCCTGCACGTCCTGGGCAATTTAGCACGGCTAATCCACCCTACCCTGCACATCTTTGGACTGCGGGAGGAAAGTGGAGCACCCGGAAGAAACCCCATGCCGACACAGGGAGAATGTGCAAACTCCACGCAGACAGTTGCCCGGGGTGGGATCGAACCCAGGTCCCCAGTGCCACAGTAGCACTAACCACTGAGCCACAGTGCCACCCACCTTAGCCAACTGGGCATCCAACTAAATATCCTGTTTCCATTTTCTTCCTTTGGCCCCGTAGCCCAAAGAACTTTCTCCCACTCCTCCTTGAAAACGTTAAACGCTTTGATCCTCTGCTTTCTGCAGCAGAGAATCCCAAAGGTTCTCTGGGTGAAGACTTTTCTCCCCATCTCAGTCCTAAATGGCCCACCCCGTCATCCTCGGGCTGTGACCCCGTGGTTCTGCACTCCCTGGGTCAGTGGGAACATGCTTCCTGCATTGACCCTGCCTGGTCCCGGTTTGGGATTAAACGGTGAGGCGTTGTTCTTGCAGAAACGGAAGAGCAGGTGAAGTCGACCCGATCTGTCCTGTCTCCACCGAATGTGATGTGACCCACAACCCAGTGGGCACCCCCAAGCACAGGGGGGTAAAATTCTCACCGAGAAATCTGACGGAATTTAAACTCCGGTTAGTCAACGGGGAGTTGAAAGGACATGATGGTGACCGACATAGGCTGTCATCAAAACCCCGTCAGGGCTCACGGATACCCTGATAAAGAAGGGAGATCTGCCATCTGTCCCCATCCTGGCCCTACATGTAACTCCAGGCATGTTTTACTCTTTATCTCTCCTCTGGATTGGCCGTTGTGTGGCAGTCAGATGGACAGCACAGATTCAAGATGGCAGATCACCAAGCTGTGGCCAAGGGACACTGACTGATGTGCAGTGAGCGCTGGGCCGAACCAGCGACACTCACATCCCAAAAAAGGCTTTGAACTGACGATATGGTCGATGGACTGGATACAGGCCTGACTAATTCACAACCCCTTTCGGTTTTCTCCAGGGATACAGGCGTGGGATCATTCGTCCCAGGTTTGGTCGATGTTCCTCCACCAGACTGAACCATGTAGTAACAATTGTGGGCTATGGTCGATGTAAGTCATCTGTGTGCACCTCTCGAATCACACACCTTCAACCCCATTGCTTCTTCAAATCACAACGAGAAAATAAAACTCACATCTCAATTCAAAGCGTCACTATCCTGCTCCTCTGAGGCTGCCCGTCCTGCTGTGTTCCTGCAGCCCCACGCTGTGTTACATCTCAACTCAGGGGCTTTTAGCAGGTTGAAAACAGGAAACTGCACAAGTGCAAACAAAACATCATTTACTGGCGATCTTACACACGCAGACTAAAGCGCTGACCGTCCGACAGTGCCCACTCCCTCAGCACTGACCCTGTGACAGTACCCGCTCCCTCAGCACTGACCATCCAAAAGTGCCCACTCCCTCAGCACTGACCGTCCGACAGTGCCCACTCCCTCAGCACTGACCCTCCGATGGTGCCCACTCCCTCAGCACTGACCCTCCGATGGTGCCCACTCCCTCAGCGCTGACCCTCCGATGGTGCCACTCTCTTTGAAGATGGCTCTGTTGAATTGTTGAGGAATTGAGCTCCAAACCTGATGTGATATCCTCACTCCCACTGGTTGCGCAGAGGGCACTGATCCGAGCAAATGTATCACACCGTGCCCTTGGAGTTACTAATCCCAGTTTGGTTTTGTCCCGTTGTAGGTGGGCGTCATCGTTATTGGATCGTCAAGAACAGTTGGGGAGTTAACTGGGGAGAGAGGGTAAGTCATTCCCATTCAGCAGAGACCACTCTGCCCCTTCACCTTGTTGTGTTATTGACTCCTCTCCTGGCTGCTCTGCATCCTAACTCGGATCCCTGCCTCTGTCTTATTACCCCTTGATTATCAAATAGAGAATCGACTTAACAAAACATATTAGCCACGATTGTGTGGGTGGGCCAGAATCGGTGGGCCAAATGGCCTAATTCTGCCCCCATATCTGGAGGTGCTGTGGGATACAGAGAATAAGCAGCAAGGAGCGAGCAGTGTAGAATGGCCAGCGCAGACATGGTCAGAGAAAGGGGGCTCCTCCTGTACTGCTCCTGTTCCACGGGCAGTGCTCCATCAGGTGAGAGGTTGGCAGTGATCGCTCATGAGGGTGGGAGGCTCAGACTTGGGTCACCTCCCATCCTGCGCCCCCAACCCCGAACGAGAGAATGGGATCCTTTCCTCCTGATCGATGTGGGCAGGGGGAGGAGAGGGGTGTCTCAGAGCAAGGGAGCACAGTCAGTCTTGGGCAATAGGACCTCCCCCACCACAGATCTTTGGGAACGATACCAACTGGGATAAAAATGATTCTCCTCATTCAAGCTTCCAGTGGGACTGGGGGCAAGGAAGTGGGTCAATGGGTTTGACTACGATGAGGGGCACCTTACAGAGTTCCAAATCTCTCTGTGCTCCTCTTCTTTCTTTCTGTCTGAGAGGGTGTTTGAACAAACCATCGAACTCCTTCGTCACATCATATTCATGGATGTTATTTCTCTCCCACCGTCTACTCCACAGGGATATTTCCGAATCTACCGTGGGGAGCAGGCCTGTGGAATTAACCGCTTTCCATGTACGTGTGTTCTCTAATCGGACAACTTGGGAAACGCATGGACACCCCCTCCCACCTCAGCAGTTCAGTTGGGCGCCTACTTTAAGGAGAGGGGTGTGCTTCAGCTTCCGTTTGCGAAGTGTGTGCCCAATCCCAGAGCCCTCTCTGACCAGTTCAGCGTTGAGGCCTGTATTGGGCACTCGGTAGTGACACATGGGAACCGTCGCTCCATTGCCTGCCTGCTGCTGCCTTCCTGAAGACTGAGCGATCCACCAGAAATGTCCTTCCCCTTCTGCACTTGCCTTTAATAAACCGCCGTGAGCATCCGAGCAGCTGTTGTGGTTTTTGTCAGCACCATCGATGGCGAGACCCAGTCAGGGCCCAGCTTTGGCTGGTGGGGCTTTGGTCACAGGGAAACAATGGGCAGACAGGAAGGTGGCCTGAGCTAGCAGAAACATGGTGTAGGCTGAATGGCCTGGAAAGTCCTCGATTCTCCCACCACTTCCCACTGAGCCCCAGTACACAGACACAGTGGTGTTCAGCATCTTCCTCACTCTGCACTGAATCTAAACTGGAACCTGCCTTTCATTTACATCTGCAACTGACTGAGAACTGAAGTATTCTGCAGGAAACACTGAACTCCCAGGCTTCTGTTATCCCATCCAAAAACCTCATCGAATTCCCCTCGATTAGATTTGAGTCTACAAAACACTTCAAATCCCTTGATTAGATTCCGGTCTGTAACTCGCTCCCAGGAATCTATTATTCTATACATAAATACCCTGAAACTCTCTATTAGATTCCGGTCTGTAACTCGCTCCCAGGAATCTGTTATTCGACACATAAATATCCTGAAACTCACAATTAGATTCCAGTCTGTAATTCACTCCCAGGTATCTGCAATTATATATAGAAAAAAAATGGAACCCCTCAATTACATTCCAGTCTGTAATTCACTGCTTTGTATCTATTCTATTTACAAACTCCCTGAGCCCCACTGTTAGATTCCAGTCTATAATTTACTCCCACTTATCAGTCATTCAATACATGCACACTTTGCAACTGTCCTTTAGATTCCATTCTGCAACGCATTCCTGGGTATCTGTTATTCTGTATATAAACAACCCTGAACCCTACGATCAGATTCCAGTCTGTAAGTGATTACTGGGTATCTGTTATTCTATATACAAAACACCCTTCACATCTTGATTAGATTCCAGACTGCAATTCATTCCCAGGCATCTTATATTTTAAAGACTAACTACTCCAAACCTATCAATTACATTCCAGTGTTAATGCACTCCCAGGTATATATTATTCTATGAATAATCACACTGAAATCCTCGATCAGATTCCGGTTTGGAATTCACTCCCAGGTATCTGTTTTTCTATATAGATACAAAAAACCACCCAAAACCACTTGATTAGATTCCAGTTGGTAATTCACTCTGAGTATCTATCATCCTGTATATAAACTTCTCTTAAACACCTTAATTGTCTTCCTGTCCTAATTTACTGCCAGCAATCTCTAATCATAAATATAAATCAGACCAAAAAACATTGAGTCAATTCCAGCCTGTAACCACTCCCAGGAATCTGTTATTCTGTTTATAAAACACACCGAACTCCGCAATCAGATTCCAGTCTGTAACCCACTCCCAGGTATCTGTTTTTCTGTATATAAACTACCCCGAACTCCTCAATCAGATTCCAGTCTGTAACCCACTCCCAGGTATCTGTTATTCTGTATATAAACTACCCCGAATTCCTCAATCAGATTGCAGCCTGTAACTCACTCCCAGGTACCTGTTATTCTGTATATAAACGACCCCGAATTCCTCAATCAGATTCCAGTCTGTGACCCACTCCCATGAATCTGTTATTGTGTATACAAATCATCCCGAACTCCTCAAACAGATTCCAGTCTGTAACTCACTCCCAGGTATCTGTTATTCTGTATATAAACTACCCCGAATTCCTCAATCAGATTCCAGTCTCTAACCCACTCCCAGGTATCTGTTATTATGTATACAAACCACCCCGGACTCCTCAATCAGATTCCAGTCTGTAACCCACTCCCAGGTATCTGTTGTTCTGGAAACAAACCACCCCGAACTCCTCAATCAGATTCCAGCATGTAACCACTCCCAGGTATCTGTTATTCTGTATATAAACCACCCCGAATTCCTCAATCAGATTCCAGTCTGTAACCCACTCCCAGGTATCTGTTATTCTGTATATAAACCACCCCGAATTCCTCAATCAGATTCCAGTCTGTAACCCACTCCCAGGTATCTGTTATTCTGTATACAAACTAGCCCGAATTCCTCAATCAGATTCCAGTATGTAACCCACTCCCAGGTATCTGTTATTCTGTATATAAACCACCCCGAATTCCTCAATCAGATTCCTGTCTCTAACCCACTCCCAGGTATCTGTTATTCTGCATATAAACCACCCCGAACTCCTCAATCAGATTCCAGTCTGTAACCCACTCCCAGGTATCTGTTATTCTGTATATAAACCACCCCGAATTCCTCAATCAGATTCCAGTCTGTCACCACCTCCCAGGTATCTGTTATTCTGTATATAAACTACCCCGAACTCCTCAATCAGATTCCAGTCTGTAATCCACTCCCAGGTATCTGTTATTCTATATGTAAGCCACCCTGAATTCCTCAATCAGATTCCAGTCTGGAACCCACTCCCAGGTATCTGTTATTCTGTATAAAAACCACCCCGAATTCTTCAATCAGATTCCAGTCTGTAACCCACTGCCAGGTATCTGTTGTTTTGTATATAAACCACCCCGAATTCCTCAATCAGATTCCAGTCTGTAACTCACTCCCAGATATCTGTTATTCTGTATATAAACCACCCTGAATTCCTCAATCAGATACCAGTCTGTAACCCACTCCCAGGTATCTGGTATTATGTATATAAACC
The DNA here is from genome assembly GCF_030684315.1 of Stegostoma tigrinum. NCBI lineage: Eukaryota > Metazoa > Chordata > Chondrichthyes > Orectolobiformes > Stegostomatidae > Stegostoma > Stegostoma tigrinum. Next base: position 11,433,290 of record NC_081395.1, on the reverse strand, counting down.
ACCCCGAATTCCTCAATCAGATTCCAGTCTGTAACCCACTCCCAGGTATCTGTTATTCTGTATATAAAACACCCCGAACTCCTAAATCAGATTCCATTCTGTAACTCACTCCCAGGTATCTGTTATTCTGTATATAAACTACCCCGAATTCCTCAATCAGATTCCAGTCAGTAACCCACTCCCAGGTATCTGGTATTCTGTATATTAACTACCCCGAACTTCACAATCAGATTCCATTCTGTAACTCACTCCCAGGTATCTGTTATTCTGTATATAAACTACCCCGAATTCCTCAATCAGATTCCAGTCAGTAACCCACTCCCAGGTATCTGGTATTCTGTATATTAACTACCCCGAACTTCACAATCAGATTCCAGTCTGTAACTCACTCCCAGGTATCTGTTATTCTATATACAAACAACCCCGAACTCCTCAATCAGATTCCAGTCTGTAACTCACTCCGAGGTATCTGTGATTCCCTGTATAAAGCACCCCGAACTCCTCAATCAGATTCCAGTCTGTAACTCACTCCATGGTATCTGTTATTCTGTATATAAACTGCCCCAAATTCCTCAATCAGATTCCAGTCTGTAACTCACTCCCAGGTATCTGTGATTCCGTGTATAAAGCACCCCGAACCCCTCAATCAGATTCCAGTCTGTAGCCCACTCCCAGTTATCTTTTATTCTGAATATAAACTACCCCGAATTCCTCAATCCGATACCAGTCTGTAACCAAATCCCAGGTATCTGTTATTCTGTATATAAACCACCCCGAATTCCTCAAACAGATTCCAGTCTGTAGCCCACTCCCAGTTATCTGTTATTCTGAATATAAACTACCCCGAATTCCTCAATCCGATTCCAGTCTGTAACTCACTCCCATGTATCTGTTATTCTGTATATAAACCACCGCGATTTCCTCAATCAGATTCCAGTCTGTAACTCACTCCCAGGTATCTGATATTCTGTATATAAACTACCCCGAACTCCTCAATCAGATTCCAGTCTGTAACCCACTCCCAGGTATCTGTTACTCTGTCTAGAAACCACCCCGAATTCCTCAATCAGATTCCAGTCTGTCACCACCTCCCAGGTATCTGTTATTCTGTACATAAACTACCCCGAACTCCTCAATCAGATTCCAGTCTGTAACCCACTCCCAGCTATCTGTTATTCTATATATAAACCACCCTGAATTCCTCAATCAGATTCCAGTCTGTAACCCACTCCCAGGTATCTGTTATTCTGGATATAAACCACCCCGAATTTCTCAATCAGATTCCAGTCTGTAACTCACTCCCAGGTATCTTTTATTCTGGATACAAACTAGCCCGAATTCTTCAATCAGATTCCAGTCTGTAACCCACTCCCAGGTATCTGTTATTCTGTATATAAACCACCCCGAACTCCTCAATCAGATTCCAGTCTGTAACTCACTCCCAGGTATCTGTTATTCTGGAGATAAACTAGCCCGAATTCCTCAATCAGTTTCCAGTCTGTAACTCACTCCCAGGTATCTGTTACTCTGTATATAAACTACCCTGAAACCCTCAATCTGATTCCAGTCTGTAACTCACTCCCAGGTATCTGTTATTCTGTATACAAACTAGCCCGAATTCTTCAATCAGATTCCAGCCTGTAACCCACTCACAGGTATCTGTTATTCTGTATATAAACTAACCCGAATTCCTCAATCAGATTCCAGTCTGTAACTCACTCCCAGGTATCTGGTATTCTGTATATAAACTACCCCGAATTCCTCAATCAGACTCCAGTCTGTAACTCACTCCCAGGTATCTGTTATTCTGTATATAAACCACCCCGAACTCCTCAATCAGATTCCAGTCTGTAACTCACTCCCAGGTATCTGTTATTCTATATACAAACAACCCCGAACTCCTCAATCAGATTCCAGTCTGTAACTCACTCACAGGTATTTGTGATTCCGTGTATAAAGCACCCCGAACTACTCAATCAGATTCCAGTCTGTAACTCACCCCCAGGTATCTGTTATTCTGAATATAAACTACACCGAACTCCTCAATCAGATTCCAGTCTGTAACTCACTCCCAGGTATCTGTTATTCTATATATAAACCACCCCGAATTGCTAAGTCAGATTCCAGTCTGTCACCACCTCCCAGGTATCTGTTATTCTGTATATAAACTACCCCGAACTCCTCTATCAGATTCCAGTCTGTAACCCACTCCCAGGTATCTGTTATTCTGTATATAAAACACCCTGAATTCCTCAATCAGATTCCAGTCTGAAACCCACTCCCAGGTATCTGTTATTCTGTAAATAAACCACCCCGAACTCCTCAATCAGATTCCAGTCTGTAACTCACTCCATGGTATCTGTTATTCTGGAAAAAAACTACCCCGAATTCCTCAATCAGATTCCAGTCTGTAACTCACTCCCAGGGATCTGTTATTCTGTATATAAACCAGCCCGAATTCCTCAATCAGATTCCAGTCTGTAACTCACTCCCAGGTATCTGTTATTCTTTATATAAACCACCCTGAATTCCTCAATCAGATACCAGTCTGTAACCAATTCCCAGGTATCTGTTGTTCTGTATATAAACCATCCCGAATTCCTCAATCAGATTCCAGTCTGTAACCCACTCCCAGGTATCTGTTATTCTGTATATAAAACACCCCGAATTCCTCAATCAGATTCCATTCTGTAACTCACTCCCAGTATCTGTTATTCTGTATATAAACTACCCCGAATTCCTCAATCAGATTCCAGTCAGTAACCCACTCCCAGGTATCTGGTATTCTGTATATTAACTACCCCGAACTTCACAATCAGATTCCAGTCTGTAACTCACTCCCAGGTATCTGTTATTCTATATACAAACAAACCCGAACTCCTCAATCAGATTCCAGTCTGTAACTCACTCCGAGGTATCTGTGATTCCGTGTATAAAGCACCCCGAACTCCTCAATCAGATTCCAGTCTGTAACTCACTCCATGGTATTTGTTATTCTGTATATAAACTACCCCGAATTCCTCAATCAGATTCCAGTCTGTAACTCACTCCCAGGTATCTGTTATTCTGTATATAAACCACCCCGAACTCCTCAATCAGATTCCAGTCTGTAACTCACTCCGAGATATCTGTTATTCTGTATATAAACCACCCTGAATTCCTCAATCAGATACCAGTCTGTAGCCAATTCCCAGGTATCTGTTGTTCTGTATATAAACCACCCCGAATTCCTCAATCAGATTCCAGTCTGTAACCCACTCCCAGGTATCTGTTATTCTGTATATAAAACACCCCGAACTCGTAAATCAGATTCCATTCTGTAACTCACTCCCAGGTAACTGTTATTCTGTATATAAACTACCCCGAATTCCTCAATCAGATTCCAGTCAGTAACCCACTCCCAGGTATCTGGTATTCTGTATATTAACTAGCCCGAACTTCACAATCAGATTCCAGTCTGTAACTCACTCCCAGGTATCTGTTATTCTATATACAAACAACCCCGAACTCCTCAATCAGATTCCAGTCTGTAACTCACTCCGAGGCATCTGTGATTCCCTGTATAAAGCACCCCGAACTCCTCAATCAGATTCCAGTCTGTAACTCACTCCATGGTATCTGTTATTCTGTATATAAACTGCCCCAAATTCCTCAATCAGATTCCAGTCTGTAACTCACTCCCAGGTATCTGTGATTCCGTGTATAAAGCACCCCGAACCCCTCAATCAGATTCCAGTCTGTAGCCCACTCCCAGTTATCTGTTATTCTGAATATAAACTACCCCGAATTCCTCAATCCGATTCCAGTCTGTAACTCACTCCCATGTATCTGTTATTCTGTATATAAACCACCGCGATTTCCTCAATCAGATTCCAGTCTGTAACTCACTCCCAGGTATCTGTTATTCTGTATATAAACTACCCCGAACTCCTCAATCCGATTCCAGTCTGTAACCCACTCCCAGGTATCTGTTACTCTGTCTAGAAACCACCCCGAATTCCTCAATCAGATTCCAGTCTGTCACCACCTCCCAGGTATCTGTTATTCTGTACATAAACTACCCCGAACTCCTCAATCAGATTCCAGTCTGTAACCCACTCCCAGCTATCTGTTATTCTATATATAAACCACCCTGAATTCCTCAATCAGATTCCAGTCTGTAACCCACTCCCAGGTATCTGTTATTCTGGATATAAACCACCCCGAATTTCTCAATCAGATTCCAGTCTGTAACTCACTCCCAGGTATCTTTTATTCTGGATACAAACTAGCCCGAATTCTTCAATCAGATTCCAGTCTGTAACCCACTCCCAGGTATCTGTTATTCTGTATATAAACCACCCCGAACTCCTCAATCAGATTCCAGTCTGTAACTCACTCCCAGGTATCTGTTATTCTGGAGATAAACTAGCCCGAATTCCTCAATCAGTTTCCAGTCTGTAACTCACTCCCAGGTATCTGTTACTCTGTATATAAACTACCCTGAAACCCTCAATCTGATTCCAGTCTGTAACTCACTCCCAGGTATCTGTTATTCTGTATACAAACTAGCCCGAATTCTTCAATCAGATTCCAGCCTGTAACCCACTCACAGGTATCTGTTATTCTGTATATAAACTAACCCGAATTCCTCAATCAGATTCCAGTCTGTAACTCACTCCCAGGTATCTGGTATTCTGTATATAAACTACCCCGAATTCCTCAATCAGACTCCAGTCTGTAACTCACTCCCAGGTATCTGTTATTCTGTATATAAACCACCCCGAACTCCTCAATCAGATTCCAGTCTGTAACTCACTCCCAGGTATTTGTGATTCCGTGTATAAAGCACCCCGAACTCCTCAATCAGATTCCAGTCTGTAACTCACTCCCAGGTATCTGTTATTCTGTATATAAACCACGCCGAACTCCTCAATCAGATTCCAGTCTGTAACTCACTCCCAGGTATCTTTTATTCTATATCTTAACAACCCCGAACTCCTCAATCAGATTCCAGCCAGTAACCCACCCCCAGGTATCTGTTATTCTGAATATAAACTACACCGAACTCCTCAATCAGATTCCAGTCTGTAACTCACTCCCAGGTATCTGTTATTCTATATATAAACCACCCCGAATTGCTAAGTCAGATTCCAGTCTGTCACCACCTCCCAGGTATCTGTTATTCTGTATATAAACTACCCCGAACTCCTCTATCAGATTCCAGTCTGTAACCCACTCCCAGGTATCTGTTATTCTGTATATAAAACACCCTGAATTCCTCAATCAGATTCCAGTCTGTAACCCACTCCCAGTTATCTGTTATTCTGTATATAAACCACCCCGAATTCTTCAATCAGATTCCAGTCTGTAACCCACTCCCAAGTATCTGTTATTCTGAACATAAACCAGCCCGAATTCCTCAATCAGATTCCAGTCTGTAACTCACTCCGAGGTATTTGTTATTCTGCATATAACCTACCCCGAACTCCAAAATCAGATTCCAGTCTGTAACCCACTCCCAGGTTTCTGTTATTCTATATATAAACCACCCTGAACTCCTCAATTTGATTCCAGTCTGTAACTCACTCCCAGGTATCTTTTATTCTATATCTTAACAACCCCGAACTCCTCAATCAGATTCCAGCCAGTAACCCACCCCCAGGTATCTGTTATTCTGTATATAAACCACCGCGATTTCCTCAATCAGATTCCAGTCTGTAACTCACTCCGAGGCATCTGTGATTCCCTGTATAAAGCACCCCGAACTCCTCAATCAGATTCCAGTCTGTAACTCACTCCATGGTATCTGTTATTCTGTATATAAACTGCCCCAAATTCCTCAATCAGATTCCAGTCTGTAACTCACTCCCAGGTATCTGTGATTCCGTGTATAAAGCACCCCGAACCCCTCAATCAGATTCCAGTCTGTAGCCCACTCCCAGTTATCTGTTATTCTGAATATAAACTACCCCGAATTCCTCAATCCGATTCCAGTCTGTAACTCACTCCCATGTATCTGTTATTCTGTATATAAACTACCCCGAATTCCTCAATCAGATTCCAGTCTGTAACTCACTCCCAGGTATCTGTTATTCTGTATATAAACCACCCCGAACTCCTCAATCAGATTCCAGTCTGTAACTCACTCCGAGATATCTGTTATTCTGTATATAAACCACCCTGAATTCCTCAATCAGATACCAGTCTGTAGCCAATTCCCAGGTATCTGTTGTTCTGTATATAAACCACCCCGAATTCCTCAATCAGATTCCAGTCTGTAACCCACTCCCAGGTATCTGTTATTCTGTATATAAAACACCCCGAACTCGTAAATCAGATTCCATTCTGTAACTCACTCCCAGGTAACTGTTATTCTGTATATAAACTACCCCGAATTCCTCAATCAGATTCCAGTCAGTAACCCACTCCCAGGTATCTGGTATTCTGTATATTAACTAGCCCGAACTTCACAATCAGATTCCAGTCTGTAACTCACTCCCAGGTATCTGTTATTCTATATACAAACAACCCCGAACTCCTCAATCAGATTCCAGTCTGTAACTCACTCCGAGGCATCTGTGATTCCCTGTATAAAGCACCCCGAACTCCTCAATCAGATTCCAGTCTGTAACTCACTCCATGGTATCTGTTATTCTGTATATAAACTGCCCCAAATTCCTCAATCAGATTCCAGTCTGTAACTCACTCCCAGGTATCTGTGATTCCGTGTATAAAGCACCCCGAACCCCTCAATCAGATTCCAGTCTGTAGCCCACTCCCAGTTATCTGTTATTCTGAATATAAACTACCCCGAATTCCTCAATCCGATTCCAGTCTGTAACTCACTCCCATGTATCTGTTATTCTGTATATAAACCACCGCGATTTCCTCAATCAGATTCCAGTCTGTAACTCACTCCCAGGTATCTGTTATTCTGTATATAAACTACCCCGAACTCCTCAATCCGATTCCAGTCTGTAACCCACTCCCAGGTATCTGTTACTCTGTCTAGAAACCACCCCGAATTCCTCAATCAGATTCCAGTCTGTCACCACCTCCCAGGTATCTGTTATTCTGTACATAAACTACCCCGAACTCCTCAATCAGATTCCAGTCTGTAACCCACTCCCAGCTATCTGTTATTCTATATATAAACCACCCTGAATTCCTCAATCAGATTCCAGTCTGTAACCCACTCCCAGGTATCTGTTATTCTGGATATAAACCACCCCGAATTTCTCAATCAGATTCCAGTCTGTAACTCACTCCCAGGTATCTTTTATTCTGGATACAAACTAGCCCGAATTCTTCAATCAGATTCCAGTCTGTAACCCACTCCCAGGTATCTGTTATTCTGTATATAAACCACCCCGAACTCCTCAATCAGATTCCAGTCTGTAACTCACTCCCAGGTATCTGTTATTCTGGAGATAAACTAGCCCGAATTCCTCAATCAGTTTCCAGTCTGTAACTCACTCCCAGGTATCTGTTACTCTGTATATAAACTACCCTGAAACCCTCAATCTGATTCCAGTCTGTAACTCACTCCCAGGTATCTGTTATTCTGTATACAAACTAGCCCGAATTCTTCAATCAGATTCCAGCCTGTAACCCACTCACAGGTATCTGTTATTCTGTATATAAACTAACCCGAATTCCTCAATCAGATTCCAGTCTGTAACTCACTCCCAGGTATCTGGTATTCTGTATATAAACTACCCCGAATTCCTCAATCAGACTCCAGTCTGTAACTCACTCCCAGGTATCTGTTATTCTGTATATAAACCACCCCGAACTCCTCAATCAGATTCCAGTCTGTAACTCACTCCCAGGTATTTGTGATTCCGTGTATAAAGCACCCCGAACTCCTCAATCAGATTCCAGTCTGTAACTCACTCCCAGGTATCTGTTATTCTGTATATAAACCACGCCGAACTCCTCAATCAGATTCCAGTCTGTAACTCACTCCCAGGTATCTTTTATTCTATATCTTAACAACCCCGAACTCCTCAATCAGATTCCAGCCAGTAACCCACCCCCAGGTATCTGTTATTCTGAATATAAACTACACCGAACTCCTCAATCAGATTCCAGTCTGTAACTCACTCCCAGGTATCTGTTATTCTATATATAAACCACCCCGAATTGCTAAGTCAGATTCCAGTCTGTCACCACCTCCCAGGTATCTGTTATTCTGTATATAAACTACCCCGAACTCCTCTATCAGATTCCAGTCTGTAACCCACTCCCAGGTATCTGTTATTCTGTATATAAAACACCCTGAATTCCTCAATCAGATTCCAGTCTGTAACCCACTCCCAGTTATCTGTTATTCTGTATATAAACCACCCCGAATTCTTCAATCAGATTCCAGTCTGTAACCCACTCCCAAGTATCTGTTATTCTGAACATAAACCAGCCCGAATTCCTCAATCAGATTCCAGTCTGTAACTCACTCCGAGGTATTTGTTATTCTGCATATAACCTACCCCGAACTCCAAAATCAGATTCCAGTCTGTAACCCACTCCCAGGTTTCTGTTATTCTATATATAAACCACCCTGAACTCCTCAATTTGATTCCAGTCTGTAACTCACTCCCAGGTATCTTTTATTCTATATCTTAACAACCCCGAACTCCTCAATCAGATTCCAGCCAGTAACCCACCCCCAGGTATCTGTTATTCTGTATATAAACCACCGCGATTTCCTCAATCAGATTCCAGTCTGTAACTCACTCCGAGGCATCTGTGATTCCCTGTATAAAGCACCCCGAACTCCTCAATCAGATTCCAGTCTGTAACTCACTCCATGGTATCTGTTATTCTGTATATAAACTACCCCGAATTCCTCAATCAGATTCCAGTCTGTAACTCACTCCCAGGTATCTGTTATTCTGTATATAAACCACCCTGAATTCCTCAATCAGTTACCAGTCTGTAACCAATTCCCAGGTATCTGTTATTCTGAATATAAACTACCCCGAATTCCTCAATCCGATTCCAGTCTGTAACTCACTCCCATGTATCTGTTATTCAGTATATAAACCACCGCGATTTCCTCAATCAGATTCCAGTCTGTAACTCACTCCCAGGTATCTGTTATTCTGTATATAAACTACCCCGAACTCCTCAATCAGATTCCAGTCTGTAACCCACTCCCAGGTATCTGTTACTCTGTCTAGAAACCACCCCGAATTCCTCAATCAGATTCCAGTCTGTCACCACCTCCCAGGTATCTGTTATTCTGTACATAAACTACCCCGAACTCCTCAATCAGATTCCAGTCTGTAACCCACTCCCAGCTATCTGTTATTCTATATATAAACCACCCTGAATTCCTCAATCAGATTCCAGTCTGTAACCCACTCCCAGGTATCTGTTATTCTGGATATAAACCACCCCGAATTTCTCAATCAGATTCCAGTCTGTAACTCACTCCCAGGTATCTTTTATTCTGGATAAAAACTAGCCCGAATTCTTCAATCAGATTCCAGTCTGTAACTCACTCCCAGGTATCTGTTATTCTGTATAGAAACCACCCCGAACCCCTCAATCAGATTCCAGTCTGTAACCCACTCCCAGGTTTCTGTTATTCTATATATAAACCACCCTGAATTCCTCAATCTGATTCCAGTCTGTAACTCACTCCCAGGTATCTGTTATTCTGTATAGAAACCACCCTGAATTCCTCAATCTGATACCAGTCTGTAACCAAATCCCAGGTATCTGTTATTCTGTATATAAACCACCCCGAATTCCTCAAACAGATTCCAGTCTGTAGCCCACTCCCAGTTATCTGTTATTCTGAATATAAACTACCCCGAATTCCTCAATCCGATTCCAGTCTGTAACTCACTCCCATGTATCTGTTATTCTGTATATAAACCACCGCGATTTCCTCAATCAGATTCCAGTCTGTAACTCACTCCCAGGTATCTGTTATTCTGTATATAAACTACCCCGAACTCCTCAATCCGATTCCAGTCTGTAACCCACTCCCAGGTATCTGTTACTCTGTCTAGAAACCACCCCGAATTCCTCAATCAGATTCCAGTCTGTCACCACCTCCCAGGTATCTGTTATTCTGTACATAAACTACCCCGAACTCCTCAATCAGATTCCAGTCTGTAACCCACTCCCAGCTATCTGTTATTCTATATATAAACCACCCTGAATTCCTCAATCAGATTCCAGTCTGTAACCCACTCCCAGGTATCTGTTATTCTGGATATAAACCACCCCGAATTTCTCAATCAGATTCCAGTCTGTAACTCACTCCCAGGTATCTTTTATTCTGGATACAAACTAGCCCGAATTCTTCAATCAGATTCCAGTCTGTAACCCACTCCCAGGTATCTGTTATTCTGTATATAAACCACCCCGAACTCCTCAATCAGATTCCAGTCTGTAACTCACTCCCAGGTATCTGTTATTCTGGAGATAAACTAGCCCGAATTCCTCAATCAGTTTCCAGTCTGTAACTCACTCCCAGGTATCTGTTACTCTGTATATAAACTACCCTGAAACCCTCAATCTGATTCCAGTCTGTAACTCACTCCCAGGTATCTGTTATTCTGTATACAAACTAGCCCGAATTCTTCAATCAGATTCCAGCCTGTAACCCACTCACAGGTATCTGTTATTCTGGATATAAACTAACCCGAATTCCTCAATCAGATTCCAGTCTGTAACTCACTCCCAGGTATCTGGTATTCTGTATATAAACTACCCCGAATTCCTCAATCAGACTCCAGTCTGTAACTCACTCCCAGGTATCTGTTATTCTGTATATAAACCACCCCGAACTCCTCAATCAGATTCCAGTCTGTAACTCACTCCCAGGTATTTGTGATTCCGTGTATAAAGCACCGCGAACTACTCAATCAGATTCCAGTCTGTAACTCACTCCCAGGTATCTGTTATTCTGTATATAAACCACGCCGAACTCCTCAATCAGATTCCAGTCTGTAACTCACTCCCAGGTATCTTTTATTCTATATCTTAACAACCCCGAACTCCTCAATCAGATTCCAGCCAGTAACCCACCCCCAGGTATCTGTTATTCTGAATATAAACTACACCGAACTCCTCAATCAGATTCCAGTCTGTAACTCACTCCCAGGTATCTGTTATTCTATATATAAACCACCCCGAATTGCTAAGTCAGATTCCAGTCTGTCACCACCTCCCAGGTATCTGATATTCTGTATATAAACTACCCCGAACTCCTCTATCAGATTCCAGTCTGTAACCCACTCCCAGGTATCTGTTATTCTGTATATAAAACACCCTGAATTCCTCAATCAGATTCCAGTCTGTAACCCACTCCCAGTTATCTGTTATTCTGTATATAAACCACCCCGAATTCTTCAATCAGATTCCAGTCTGTAACCCACTCCCAAGTATCTGTTATTCTGAACATAAACCAGCCCGAATTCCTCAATCAGATTCCAGTCTGTAACTCACTCCGAGGTATTTGTTATTCTGCATATAACCTACCCCGAACTCCAAAATCAGATTCCAGTCTGTAACCCACTCCCAGGTTTCTGTTATTCTATATATAAACCACCCTGAACTCCTCAATTTGATTCCAGTCTGTAACTCACTCCCAGGTATCTGTTATTCTGTATATAAACCACCCTGAATTCCTCAATCATATACCAGTCTGTAACAAACTCCCAGGTATCTGTTATTTTGTATATAAACCACCCCGAATTCCTCAATCAGATTCCAGTCTGAAACCCACTCCCAGGTATCTGTTATTCTGTAAATAAACCACCCCGAACTCCTCAATCAGATTCCAGTCTGTAACTCACTCCGAGGTATCTGTGATTCCGTGTATAAAGCACCCCGAACTCCTCAATCAGATTCCAGTCTGTAACTCACTCCATGGTATTTGTTATTCTGTATATAAACTACCCCGAATTCCTCAATCAGATTCCAGTCTGTAACTCACTCCCAGGTATCTGTTATTCTGTATATAAACCACCCCGAACTCCTCAATCAGATTCCAGTCTGTAACTCACTCCCAGATATCTGTTATTCTGTATATAAACCACCCTGAATTCCTCAATCAGATACCAGTCTGTAGCCAATTCCCAGGTATCTGTTGTTCTGTATATAAACCACCCCGAATTCCTCAATCAGATTCCAGTCTGTAACCCACTCCCGGGTATCTGTTATTCTGTATATAAAACACCCCGAACTCCTAAATCAGATTCCATTCTGTAACTCACTCCCAGGTATCTGTTATTCTGTATATAAACTACCCCGAATTCCTCAATCAGATTCCAGTCAGTAACCCACTCCCAGGTATCTGGTATTCTGTATATTAACTACCCCGAACTTCACAATCAGATTCCAGTCTGTAACTCACTCCCAGGTATCTGTTATTCTATATACAAACAACCCCGAACTCCTCATTCAGATTCCAGTCTGTAACTCACTCCCAGGTATCTGTGATTCCGTGTATAAAGCACCCCGAACTCCTCAATCAGATTCCAGTCTGTAACCCACTCCCAGGTTTCTGTTACTCTATATATAAACCACCCTGAATTCCTCAATCAGATTCCAGTCTGTAACTCCCTCCCAGGTATCAGTTATTCTGTATATAAACCACCCTGAATTCCTCAATCAGATACCAGTCTGTAACCAACTCCCAGGTATCTGTTATTCTGTATATAAACCACCCCGAATTCCTCAAACAGATTCCAGTCTGTAACCCACTCCCAGTTATCTGTTATTCTGAATATAAACTACCCCGAATTCCTCAATCCGATTCCAGTCTGTAACTCACTCCCAGGTATCTGTTATTCAGTATATAAACCACCGCGATTTCCTCAATCAGATTCCAGTCTGCAACTCACTCCCAGGTATCTGTTATTCTGTATATAAACTACCCCGAACTCCTCAATCAGATTCCAGTCTGTAACCCACTCCCAGGTATCTGTTACTCTGTCTATAAACCACCCCGAATTCCTCAATCAGATTCCAGTCTGTCACCACCTCCCAGGTATCTGTTATTCTGTACATAAACTACCCCGAACTCCTCAATCAGATTCCAGTCTGTAACCCACTCCCAGCTATCTGTTATTCTATATATAAACCACCCTGAATTCCTCAATCAGATTCCAGTCTGTAACCCACTCCCAGGTATCTGTTATTCTGTATATAAACTACCCCGACCTCCTCAATCAGATTCCAGTCTGTAACTCACTCCCAGGTATCTGTTATTCTGTATCCAAACTAGCCCGAATTCTTCAATCAGATTCCAGTCTGTAACCCACTCCCAGGTATCTGTTATTCTGTATATAAACCACCCCGAATTCCTCAATCAGATTCAAGTCTGCAACTCACTCCCAGGTATCTGTTATTCTGGAGATAAACTACCCCGAACTCCTCAATCAGATTCCAGTCTGTAACCCACTCCCAGCTATCTGTTATTCTATATATAAACCACCCTGAATTCCTCAATCATATTCCAGTCTGTAACCCACTCCCAGGTATCTGTTATTCTGTATATAAACTACCCCGACCTCCTCAATCAGATTCCAGTCTGTAACTCACTCCCAGGTATCTGTTATTCTGTATCCAAACTAGCCCGAATTCTTCAATCAGATTCCAGTCTGTAACCCACTCCCAGGTATCTGTTATTCTGTATATAAACCACCCCGAATTCCTCAATCAGATTCAAGTCTGCAACTCACTCCCAGGTATCTGTTATTCTGGAGATAAACTACCCCGAATTCCTCAATCAGATTCCAGTCTGTAACTCACTCCCAGGTATCTGTTACTCTGTATATAAACTACCCTGAAACCCTCAATCTGATTCCAGTCTGTAACTCACTACCAGGTATCTGTTATTCTGTATACCAACCTCCCCGAATTCCTCAATCAGATTCCAGTCTGTAACCCACTCCCAGTTATCTGTTATTCTGTATATAAACCACCCTGAATTCCGCAATCAGATTCCAGTCTGTAACTCACTCCCAGGTATCTGTTATTCTGTAGACAAACCTCCCCGAAATCCTCAATCAGATTCCAGTCTATAACCCACTCCCAGGTATCTGTTATTCTGTATACAAACCACCCCGAATTCCTCAATCAGATTCCAGTCTGTAACTCACTCCATGGTATTTGTTATTCTGTATATAAACTACCCCGAATTCCTCAATCAGATTCCAGTCTGTAACTCACTCCCAGGTATCTGTTATTCTGTATATAAACCACCCCGAACTCCTCAATCAGATTCCAGTCTGTAACTCACTCCCAGATATCTGTTATTCTGTATATAAACCACCCTGAATTCCTCAATCAGATACCAGTCTGTAGCCAATTCCCAGGTATCTGTTGTTCTGTATATAAACCACCCCGAATTCCTCAATCAGATTCCAGTCTGTAACCCACTCCCAGGTATCTGTTATTCTGTATATAAAACACCCCGAACTCCTAAATCAGATTCCATTCTGTAACTCACTCCCAGGTATCTGTTATTCTGTATATAAACTACCCCGAATTCCTCAATCAGATTCCAGTCAGTAACCCACTCCCAGGTATCTGGTATTCTGTATATTAACTACCCCGAACTTCACAATCAGATTCCAGTCTGTAACTCACTCCCAGGTATCTGTTATTCTATATACAAACAACCCCGAACTCCTCATTCAGATTCCAGTCTGTAACTCACTCCCAGGTATCTGTGATTCCGTGTATAAAGCACCCCGAACTCCTCAATCAGATTCCAGTCTGTAACCCACTCCCAGGTTTCTGTTACTCTATATATAAACCACCCTGAATTCCTCAATCAGATTCCAGTCTGTAACTCCCTCCCAGGTATCAGTTATTCTGTATATAAACCACCCCGAATTCCTCAAACAGATTCCAGTCTGTAACCCACTCCCAGTTATCTGTTATTCTGAATATAAACTACCCCGAATTCCTCAATCCGATTCCAGTCTGTAACTCACTCCCAGGTATCTGTTATTCAGTATATAAACCACCGCGATTTCCTCAATCAGATTCCAGTCTGTAACTCACTCCCAGGTATCTGTTATTCTGTATATAAACTACCCCGAACTCCTCAATCAGATTCCAGTCTGTAACCCACTCCCAGGTATCTGTTACTCTGTCTATAAACCACCCTGAATTCCTCAATCAGATTCCAGTCTGTCACCACCTCCCAGGTATCTGTTATTCTGTACATAAACTACCCCGAACTCCTCAATCAGATTCCAGTCTGTAACCCACTCCCAGCTATCTGTTATTCTATATATAAACCACCCTGAATTCCTCAATCATATTCCAGTCTGTAACCCACTCCCAGGTATCTGTTATTCTGTATATAAACTACCCCGACCTCCTCAATCAGATTCCAGTCTGTAACTCACTCCCAGGTATCTGTTATTCTGTATCCAAACTAGCCCGAATTCTTCAATCAGATTCCAGTCTGTAACCCACTCCCAGGTATCTGTTATTCTGTATATAAACCACCCCGAATTCCTCAATCAGATTCAAGTCTGCAACTCACTCCCAGGTATCTGTTATTCTGGAGATAAACTACCCCGAATTCCTCAATCAGATTCCAGTCTGTAACTCACTCCCAGGTATCTGTTACTCTGTATATAAACTACCCTGAAACCCTCAATCTGATTCCAGTCTGTAACTCACTACCAGGTATCTGTTATTCTGTATACCAACCTCCCCGAATTCCTCAATCAGATTCCAGTCTGTAACCCACTCCCATTTATCTGTTATTCTGTATATAAACCACCCCGAATTCCTCAATCAGATTCCAGTCTGTAACCCACTCCCAGGTATCTGATATTCAGTATATAAACTACCCCGAATTCCTCGACAGATTCCATTCTGTAACTCTCTCCCAGGTATCTGTTATTCTGTGTATAAGCCACCCCGAATTCCTCAATCAGACTCCAGTCTGTAACCCACTCCCATGAATCTGTTATTCTGGATACAAACCACCCCGAACTCCTCAAACAGATTCCAGTCTGTAACTCCCTCCCAGGTATCTGTTGTTCTGGAGATAAACTAGCCCGAATTCCTCAATCAGTTTCCAGTCTGTAACTCACTCCCAGGTATCTGTTACTCTGTATATAAACTACCCTGAAACCCTCAATCTGATTCCAGTCTGTAACTCACTCCCAGGTATCTGTTATTCTGTATACAAACTAGCCCGAATTCTTCAATCAGATTCCAGCCTGTAACCCACTCACAGGTATCTGTTATTCTGGATATAAACTAACCCGAATTCCTCAATCAGATTCCAGTCTGTAACTCACTCCCAGGTATCTGGTATTCTGTATATAAACTACCCCGAATTCCTCAATCAGACTCCAGTCTGTAACTCACTCCCAGGTATCTGTTATTCTGTATATAAACCACCCCGAACTCCTCAATCAGATTCCAGTCTGTAACTCACTCCCAGGTATTTGTGATTCCGTGTATAAAGCACCGCGAACTACTCAATCAGATTCCAGTCTGTAACTCACTCCCAGGTATCTGTTATTCTGTATATAAACCACGCCGAACTCCTCAATCAGATTCCAGTCTGTAACTCACTCCCAGGTATCTTTTATTCTATATCTTAACAACCCCGAACTCCTCAATCAGATTCCAGCCAGTAACCCACCCCCAGGTATCTGTTATTCTGAATATAAACTACACCGAACTCCTCAATCAGATTCCAGTCTGTAACTCACTCCCAGGTATCTGTTATTCTATATATAAACCACCCCGAATTGCTAAGTCAGATTCCAGTCTGTCACCACCTCCCAGGTATCTGATATTCTGTATATAAACTACCCCGAACTCCTCTATCAGATTCCAGTCTGTAACCCACTCCCAGGTATCTGTTATTCTGTATATAAAACACCCTGAATTCCTCAATCAGATTCCAGTCTGTAACCCACTCCCAGTTATCTGTTATTCTGTATATAAACCACCCCGAATTCTTCAATCAGATTCCAGTCTGTAACCCACTCCCAAGTATCTGTTATTCTGAACATAAACCAGCCCGAATTCCTCAATCAGATTCCAGTCTGTAACTCACTCCGAGGTATTTGTTATTCTGCATATAACCTACCCCGAACTCCAAAATCAGATTCCAGTCTGTAACCCACTCCCAGGTTTCTGTTATTCTATATATAAACCACCCTGAACTCCTCAATTTGATTCCAGTCTGTAACTCACTCCCAGGTATCTGTTATTCTGTATATAAACCACCCTGAATTCCTCAATCATATACCAGTCTGTAACAAACTCCCAGGTATCTGTTATTTTGTATATAAACCACCCCGAATTCCTCAATCAGATTCCAGTCTGAAACCCACTCCCAGGTATCTGTTATTCTGTAAATAAACCACCCCGAACTCCTCAATCAGATTCCAGTCTGCAACTCACTCCCAGGTATCTGTTATTCTGTATATAAACTACCCCGAACTCCTCAATCAGATTCCAGTCTGTAACCCACTCCCAGGTATCTGTTACTCTGTCTATAAACCACCCCGAATTCCTCAATCAGATTCCAGTCTGTCACCACCTCCCAGGTATCTGTTATTCTGTACATAAACTACCCCGAACTCCTCAATCAGATTCCAGTCTGTAACCCACTCCCAGCTATCTGTTATTCTATATATAAACCACCCTGAATTCCTCAATCAGATTCCAGTCTGTAACCCACTCCCAGGTATCTGTTATTCTGTATATAAACTACCCCGACCTCCTCAATCAGATTCCAGTCTGTAACTCACTCCCAGGTATCTGTTATTCTGTATCCAAACTAGCCCGAATTCTTCAATCAGATTCCAGTCTGTAACCCACTCCCAGGTATCTGTTATTCTGTATATAAACCACCCCGAATTCCTCAATCAGATTCAAGTCTGCAACTCACTCCCAGGTATCTGTTATTCTGGAGATAAACTACCCCGAACTCCTCAATCAGATTCCAGTCTGTAACCCACTCCCAGCTATCTGTTATTCTATATATAAACCACCCTGAATTCCTCAATCATATTCCAGTCTGTAACCCACTCCCAGGTATCTGTTATTCTGTATATAAACTACCCCGACCTCCTCAATCAGATTCCAGTCTGTAACTCACTCCCAGGTATCTGTTATTCTGTATCCAAACTAGCCCGAATTCTTCAATCAGATTCCAGTCTGTAACCCACTCCCAGGTATCTGTTATTCTGTATATAAACCACCCCGAATTCCTCAATCAGATTCAAGTCTGCAACTCACTCCCAGGTATCTGTTATTCTGGAGATAAACTACCCCGAATTCCTCAATCAGATTCCAGTCTGTAACTCACTCCCAGGTATCTGTTACTCTGTATATAAACTACCCTGAAACCCTCAATCTGATTCCAGTCTGTAACTCACTACCAGGTATCTGTTATTCTGTATACCAACCTCCCCGAATTCCTCAATCAGATTCCAGTCTGTAACCCACTCCCAGTTATCTGTTATTCTGTATATAAACCACCCTGAATTCCGCAATCAGATTCCAGTCTGTAACTCACTCCCAGGTATCTGTTATTCTGTAGACAAACCTCCCCGAAATCCTCAATCAGATTCCAGTCTATAACCCACTCCCAGGTATCTGTTATTCTGTATACAAACCACCCCGAATTCCTCAATCAGATTCCAGTCTGTAACTCACTCCATGGTATTTGTTATTCTGTATATAAACTACCCCGAATTCCTCAATCAGATTCCAGTCTGTAACTCACTCCCAGGTATCTGTTATTCTGTATATAAACCACCCCGAACTCCTCAATCAGATTCCAGTCTGTAACTCACTCCCAGATATCTGTTATTCTGTATATAAACCACCCTGAATTCCTCAATCAGATACCAGTCTGTAGCCAATTCCCAGGTATCTGTTGTTCTGTATATAAACCACCCCGAATTCCTCAATCAGATTCCAGTCTGTAACCCACTCCCAGGTATCTGTTATTCTGTATATAAAACACCCCGAACTCCTAAATCAGATTCCATTCTGTAACTCACTCCCAGGTATCTGTTATTCTGTATATAAACTACCCCGAATTCCTCAATCAGATTCCAGTCAGTAACCCACTCCCAGGTATCTGGTATTCTGTATATTAACTACCCCGAACTTCACAATCAGATTCCAGTCTGTAACTCACTCCCAGGTATCTGTTATTCTATATACAAACAACCCCGAACTCCTCATTCAGATTCCAGTCTGTAACTCACTCCCAGGTATCTGTGATTCCGTGTATAAAGCACCCCGAACTCCTCAATCAGATTCCAGTCTGTAACCCACTCCCAGGTTTCTGTTACTCTATATATAAACCACCCTGAATTCCTCAATCAGATTCCAGTCTGTAACTCCCTCCCAGGTATCAGTTATTCTGTATATAAACCACCCCGAATTCCTCAAACAGATTCCAGTCTGTAACCCACTCCCAGTTATCTGTTATTCTGAATATAAACTACCCCGAATTCCTCAATCCGATTCCAGTCTGTAACTCACTCCCAGGTATCTGTTATTCAGTATATAAACCACCGCGATTTCCTCAATCAGATTCCAGTCTGTAACTCACTCCCAGGTATCTGTTATTCTGTATATAAACTACCCCGAACTCCTCAATCAGATTCCAGTCTGTAACCCACTCCCAGGTATCTGTTACTCTGTCTATAAACCACCCTGAATTCCTCAATCAGATTCCAGTCTGTCACCACCTCCCAGGTATCTGTTATTCTGTACATAAACTACCCCGAACTCCTCAATCAGATTCCAGTCTGTAACCCACTCCCAGCTATCTGTTATTCTATATATAAACCACCCTGAATTCCTCAATCATATTCCAGTCTGTAACCCACTCCCAGGTATCTGTTATTCTGTATATAAACTACCCCGACCTCCTCAATCAGATTCCAGTCTGTAACTCACTCCCAGGTATCTGTTATTCTGTATCCAAACTAGCCCGAATTCTTCAATCAGATTCCAGTCTGTAACCCACTCCCAGGTATCTGTTATTCTGTATATAAACCACCCCGAATTCCTCAATCAGATTCAAGTCTGCAACTCACTCCCAGGTATCTGTTATTCTGGAGATAAACTACCCCGAATTCCTCAATCAGATTCCAGTCTGTAACTCACTCCCAGGTATCTGTTACTCTGTATATAAACTACCCTGAAACCCTCAATCTGATTCCAGTCTGTAACTCACTACCAGGTATCTGTTATTCTGTATACCAACCTCCCCGAATTCCTCAATCAGATTCCAGTCTGTAACCCACTCCCATTTATCTGTTATTCTGTATATAAACCACCCCGAATTCCTCAATCAGATTCCAGTCTGTAACCCACTCCCAGGTATCTGATATTCAGTATATAAACTACCCCGAATTCCTCGACAGATTCCATTCTGTAACTCTCTCCCAGGTATCTGTTATTCTGTGTATAAGCCACCCCGAATTCCTCAATCAGACTCCAGTCTGTAACCCACTCCCATGAATCTGTTATTCTGGATACAAACCACCCCGAACTCCTCAAACAGATTCCAGTCTGTAACTCCCTCCCAGGTATCTGTTGTTCTGGAGATAAACTAGCCCGAATTCCTCAATCAGTTTCCAGTCTGTAACTCACTCCCAGGTATCTGTTACTCTGTATATAAACTACCCTGAAACCCTCAATCTGATTCCAGTCTGTAACTCACTCCCAGGTATCTGTTATTCTGTATACAAACTAGCCCGAATTCTTCAATCAGATTCCAGCCTGTAACCCACTCACAGGTATCTGTTATTCTGGATATAAACTAACCCGAATTCCTCAATCAGATTCCAGTCTGTAACTCACTCCCAGGTATCTGGTATTCTGTATATAAACTACCCCGAATTCCTCAATCAGACTCCAGTCTGTAACTCACTCCCAGGTATCTGTTATTCTGTATATAAACCACCCCGAACTCCTCAATCAGATTCCAGTCTGTAACTCACTCCCAGGTATTTGTGATTCCGTGTATAAAGCACCGCGAACTACTCAATCAGATTCCAGTCTGTAACTCACTCCCAGGTATCTGTTATTCTGTATATAAACCACGCCGAACTCCTCAATCAGATTCCAGTCTGTAACTCACTCCCAGGTATCTTTTATTCTATATCTTAACAACCCCGAACTCCTCAATCAGATTCCAGCCAGTAACCCACCCCCAGGTATCTGTTATTCTGAATATAAACTACACCGAACTCCTCAATCAGATTCCAGTCTGTAACTCACTCCCAGGTATCTGTTATTCTATATATAAACCACCCCGAATTGCTAAGTCAGATTCCAGTCTGTCACCACCTCCCAGGTATCTGATATTCTGTATATAAACTACCCCGAACTCCTCTATCAGATTCCAGTCTGTAACCCACTCCCAGGTATCTGTTATTCTGTATATAAAACACCCTGAATTCCTCAATCAGATTCCAGTCTGTAACCCACTCCCAGTTATCTGTTATTCTGTATATAAACCACCCCGAATTCTTCAATCAGATTCCAGTCTGTAACCCACTCCCAAGTATCTGTTATTCTGAACATAAACCAGCCCGAATTCCTCAATCAGATTCCAGTCTGTAACTCACTCCGAGGTATTTGTTATTCTGCATATAACCTACCCCGAACTCCAAAATCAGATTCCAGTCTGTAACCCACTCCCAGGTTTCTGTTATTCTATATATAAACCACCCTGAACTCCTCAATTTGATTCCAGTCTGTAACTCACTCCCAGGTATCTGTTATTCTGTATATAAACCACCCTGAATTCCTCAATCATATACCAGTCTGTAACAAACTCCCAGGTATCTGTTATTTTGTATATAAACCACCCCGAATTCCTCAATCAGATTCCAGTCTGAAACCCACTCCCAGGTATCTGTTATTCTGTAAATAAACCACCCCGAACTCCTCAATCAGATTCCAGTCTGTAACTCACTCCATGGTATCTGTTATTCTGTATATAAACTACCCCGAATTCCTCAATCAGATTCCAGTCTGTAACTCACTCCCAGGTATCTGTTATTCTGTATATAAACCACCCCGAACTCCTCAATCAGATTCCAGTCTGTAACTCACTCCCAGGTATCTGTTATTCTTTATATAAACCACCCTGAATTCCTCAATCAGATACCAGTCTGTAACCAATTCCCAGGTATCTGTTGTTCTGTATATAAACCATCCCGAATTCCTCAATCAGATTCCAGTCTGTAACCCACTCCCAGGTATCTGTTATTCTGTATATAAAACACCCCGAACTCCTAAATCAGATTCCATTCTGTAACTCACTCCCAGTATCTGTTATTCTGTATATAAACTACCCCGAATTCCTCAATCAGATTCCAGTCAGTAACCCACTCCCAGGTATCTGGTATTCTGTATATTAACTACCCCGAACTTCACAATCAGATTCCAGTCTGTAACTCACTCCCAGGTATCTGTTATTCTATATACAAACAAACCCGAACTCCTCAATCAGATTCCAGTCTGTAACTCACTCCGAGGTATCTGTGATTCCGTGTATAAAGCACCCCGAACTCCTCAATCAGATTCCAGTCTGTAACTCACTCCATGGTATTTGTTATTCTGTATATAAACTACCCCGAATTCCTCAATCAGATTCCAGTCTGTAACTCACTCCCAGGTATCTGTTATTCTGTATATAAACCACCCCGAACTCCTCAATCAGATTCCAGTCTGTAACTCACTCCCAGATATCTGTTATTCTGTATATAAACCACCCTGAATTCCTCAATCAGATACCAGTCTGTAGCCAATTCCCAGGTATCTGTTGTTCTGTATATAAACCACCCCGAATTCCTCAATCAGATTCCAGTCTGTAACCCACTCCCGGGTATCTGTTATTCTGTATATAAAACACCCCGAACTCCTAAATCAGATTCCATTCTGTAACTCACTCCCAGGTATCTGTTATTCTGTATATAAACTACCCCGAATTCCTCAATCAGATTCCAGTCAGTAACCCACTCCCAGGTATCTGGTATTCTGTATATTAACTACCCCGAACTTCACAATCAGATTCCAGTCTGTAACTCACTCCCAGGTATCTGTTATTCTATATACAAACAACCCCGAACTCCTCATTCAGATTCCAGTCTGTAACTCACTCCCAGGTATCTGTGATTCCGTGTATAAAGCACCCCGAACTCCTCAATCAGATTCCAGTCTGTAACCCACTCCCAGGTTTCTGTTACTCTATATATAAACCACCCTGAATTCCTCAATCAGATTCCAGTCTGTAACTCCCTCCCAGGTATCAGTTATTCTGTATATAAACCACCCTGAATTCCTCAATCAGATACCAGTCTGTAACCAACTCCCAGGTATCTGTTATTCTGTATATAAACCACCCCGAATTCCTCAAACAGATTCCAGTCTGTAACCCACTCCCAGTTATCTGTTATTCTGAATATAAACTACCCCGAATTCCTCAATCCGATTCCAGTCTGTAACTCACTCCCAGGTATCTGTTATTCAGTATATAAACCACCGCGATTTCCTCAATCAGATTCCAGTCTGCAACTCACTCCCAGGTATCTGTTATTCTGTATATAAACTACCCCGAACTCCTCAATCAGATTCCAGTCTGTAACCCACTCCCAGGTATCTGTTACTCTGTCTATAAACCACCCCGAATTCCTCAATCAGATTCCAGTCTGTCACCACCTCCCAGGTATCTGTTATTCTGTACATAAACTACCCCGAACTCCTCAATCAGATTCCAGTCTGTAACCCACTCCCAGCTATCTGTTATTCTATATATAAACCACCCTGAATTCCTCAATCAGATTCCAGTCTGTAACCCACTCCCAGGTATCTGTTATTCTGTATATAAACTACCCCGACCTCCTCAATCAGATTCCAGTCTGTAACTCACTCCCAGGTATCTGTTATTCTGTATCCAAACTAGCCCGAATTCTTCAATCAGATTCCAGTCTGTAACCCACTCCCAGGTATCTGTTATTCTGTATATAAACCACCCCGAATTCCTCAATCAGATTCAAGTCTGCAACTCACTCCCAGGTATCTGTTATTCTGGAGATAAACTACCCCGAACTCCTCAATCAGATTCCAGTCTGTAACCCACTCCCAGCTATCTGTTATTCTATATATAAACCACCCTGAATTCCTCAATCATATTCCAGTCTGTAACCCACTCCCAGGTATCTGTTATTCTGTATATAAACTACCCCGACCTCCTCAATCAGATTCCAGTCTGTAACTCACTCCCAGGTATCTGTTATTCTGTATCCAAACTAGCCCGAATTCTTCAATCAGATTCCAGTCTGTAACCCACTCCCAGGTATCTGTTATTCTGTATATAAACCACCCCGAATTCCTCAATCAGATTCAAGTCTGCAACTCACTCCCAGGTATCTGTTATTCTGGAGATAAACTACCCCGAATTCCTCAATCAGATTCCAGTCTGTAACTCACTCCCAGGTATCTGTTACTCTGTATATAAACTACCCTGAAACCCTCAATCTGATTCCAGTCTGTAACTCACTACCAGGTATCTGTTATTCTGTATACCAACCTCCCCGAATTCCTCAATCAGATTCCAGTCTGTAACCCACTCCCAGTTATCTGTTATTCTGTATATAAACCACCCTGAATTCCGCAATCAGATTCCAGTCTGTAACTCACTCCCAGGTATCTGTTATTCTGTAGACAAACCTCCCCGAAATCCTCAATCAGATTCCAGTCTATAACCCACTCCCAGGTATCTGTTATTCTGTATACAAACCACCCCGAATTCCTCAATCAGATTCCAGTCTGTAACTCACTCCATGGTATTTGTTATTCTGTATATAAACTACCCCGAATTCCTCAATCAGATTCCAGTCTGTAACTCACTCCCAGGTATCTGTTATTCTGTATATAAACCACCCCGAACTCCTCAATCAGATTCCAGTCTGTAACTCACTCCCAGATATCTGTTATTCTGTATATAAACCACCCTGAATTCCTCAATCAGATACCAGTCTGTAGCCAATTCCCAGGTATCTGTTGTTCTGTATATAAACCACCCCGAATTCCTCAATCAGATTCCAGTCTGTAACCCACTCCCAGGTATCTGTTATTCTGTATATAAAACACCCCGAACTCCTAAATCAGATTCCATTCTGTAACTCACTCCCAGGTATCTGTTATTCTGTATATAAACTACCCCGAATTCCTCAATCAGATTCCAGTCAGTAACCCACTCCCAGGTATCTGGTATTCTGTATATTAACTACCCCGAACTTCACAATCAGATTCCAGTCTGTAACTCACTCCCAGGTATCTGTTATTCTATATACAAACAACCCCGAACTCCTCATTCAGATTCCAGTCTGTAACTCACTCCCAGGTATCTGTGATTCCGTGTATAAAGCACCCCGAACTCCTCAATCAGATTCCAGTCTGTAACCCACTCCCAGGTTTCTGTTACTCTATATATAAACCACCCTGAATTCCTCAATCAGATTCCAGTCTGTAACTCCCTCCCAGGTATCAGTTATTCTGTATATAAACCACCCCGAATTCCTCAAACAGATTCCAGTCTGTAACCCACTCCCAGTTATCTGTTATTCTGAATATAAACTACCCCGAATTCCTCAATCCGATTCCAGTCTGTAACTCACTCCCAGGTATCTGTTATTCAGTATATAAACCACCGCGATTTCCTCAATCAGATTCCAGTCTGTAACTCACTCCCAGGTATCTGTTATTCTGTATATAAACTACCCCGAACTCCTCAATCAGATTCCAGTCTGTAACCCACTCCCAGGTATCTGTTACTCTGTCTATAAACCACCCTGAATTCCTCAATCAGATTCCAGTCTGTCACCACCTCCCAGGTATCTGTTATTCTGTACATAAACTACCCCGAACTCCTCAATCAGATTCCAGTCTGTAACCCACTCCCAGCTATCTGTTATTCTATATATAAACCACCCTGAATTCCTCAATCATATTCCAGTCTGTAACCCACTCCCAGGTATCTGTTATTCTGTATATAAACTACCCCGACCTCCTCAATCAGATTCCAGTCTGTAACTCACTCCCAGGTATCTGTTATTCTGTATCCAAACTAGCCCGAATTCTTCAATCAGATTCCAGTCTGTAACCCACTCCCAGGTATCTGTTATTCTGTATATAAACCACCCCGAATTCCTCAATCAGATTCAAGTCTGCAACTCACTCCCAGGTATCTGTTATTCTGGAGATAAACTACCCCGAATTCCTCAATCAGATTCCAGTCTGTAACTCACTCCCAGGTATCTGTTACTCTGTATATAAACTACCCTGAAACCCTCAATCTGATTCCAGTCTGTAACTCACTACCAGGTATCTGTTATTCTGTATACCAACCTCCCCGAATTCCTCAATCAGATTCCAGTCTGTAACCCACTCCCATTTATCTGTTATTCTGTATATAAACCACCCCGAATTCCTCAATCAGATTCCAGTCTGTAACCCACTCCCAGGTATCTGATATTCAGTATATAAACTACCCCGAATTCCTCGACAGATTCCATTCTGTAACTCTCTCCCAGGTATCTGTTATTCTGTGTATAAGCCACCCCGAATTCCTCAATCAGACTCCAGTCTGTAACCCACTCCCATGAATCTGTTATTCTGGATACAAACCACCCCGAACTCCTCAAACAGATTCCAGTCTGTAACTCCCTCCCAGGTATCTGTTGTTCTGTATATAAACCACCCAGAATTCCTCAATCAGATACCAGTCTGTAACTCACTTCCAGCTATCTGTTATTCTGTATATAAACTACCCCGAATTCCTCAATCAGATTCCAGTCTGTAACTCACTCCCAGGTATCAGTTATTCTATATACAAACAACCCCGAACTCCTCAATCAGATTCCAGACTGTAACTCACTCCCAGGTATCTGTGATTCCGTGTATAAAGCACCCCGAACTCCTCAATCAGATTCCAGTCTGTAACTCCCTCCCAGGTATCTGTTGTTCTGTATATAAACCACCCAGAATTCCTCAATCAGATACCAGTCTGTAACTCACTTCCAGCTCTCTGTTATTCTGTATATAAACTACCCCGAATTCCTCAATCAGATTCCAGTCTTTAACTCACTCCCAGGTATCAGTTATTCTATATACAAACAACCCCGAACTCCTCAATCTGATTCCAGTCTGTAACTCACTCCCAGGTATCTGTGATTCCGTGTATAAAGCACCCCGAACTCCTCAAGCAGATTCCAGTCTGTAACTCACTCCCAGGTATGTGTGATTCTGTATATAAACTAACCCGAATTGCTCAATCAGATTCCAGTCTGTACCCCACTCCCAGGTATCTGGTATTCCTTATTTCAACTACCCCGAACTTCTCAATCAGATTCCAGTCTGAAACTCACTCCTAGGTATCTGCTATTCTATATACATACAACCCCGAACTTTTCAATCAGAGTCCAGTCTGTAACTCACTCCCAGGTATCTGTGATTCCGTGTATAAAGCACCCCGAACTCCTCAATTAGATTCCAGTCTGTAACTCACTCCCAGGTATCTGTTATTCTGTATATAAACCTCCGCGAACTCCTCATTCAGAATCCAGTCTGTAACTCACTCCCAGGTATCTTTTATTCTATATATAAAGAACCCCGAACTCCTCAATCAGATTCCAGCCAGTAACCCACTCCCAGGTATCTGTTATTCTGAACATAAACAACCCCGAACTCCTCAATCAGATTCCAGTCTGTAACTCACTCCCAGGTATATGTTATTCTGTATATAAACCACCGCGAATTCATCAATCAGATTCCAGTCTGTAACCCACTCACAGGTATCTGATATTCTGTATATAAACTACCCCGAATTCCTCAATCAGATACCATTCTGTAACTCACTCCCAGGTATCTGTTATTCTATATACAAACAACCCCGAACTCCTCAATCAGATTCCAGTCTGTAACTCACTCCCAGGTATCTGTGATTCCGTGTATAAAGCACCCCGAACTCCTCAATCAGATTCCAGTCTGTAAGCCACTCCCAGGTTTCTGTTATTCTGTATATAAACCACCCCGAATTCCTCAATCAGATACCAGTCTGTAACCAACTCCCAGGTATCTGTTATTCTGTATATAAACCACCCCGAATTCCTCAAACAGATTCCAGTCTGTAACCCACTCCCAGGTATCTGTTATTCTGTATACAAACCACCCTGAATTCCTCAATCAGATTCCAGTCTGTAACCCACTCCCAGGTATCTGTTATTCTGTATATAATCTACCCTGAATTCCTCAATCAGATTCCAGTCTGTAACTCACTCCCAGGTATCTGTTATTCTGTATACAAACCTCCCCGAATTCCTCAATCAGATTCCAGTCTATAACCCACTCCCAGGTATCTATTATTCTGTATACAAAACACCCCGAATTGCTCAATCAGATTCCAGTCTGTAACTCACTCCCAGGTATATGTTATTCTGTATATAAACCACCCCGAATTCATCAATCAGATTCCAGTCTGTAACCCACTCCCAGGTATCTGATATTCTGTATATAAACTACCCCGAATTCCTCAACAGATTCCATTCTGTAACTCACTCCCAGGCATCTGTTATTCTGTATATAAACCACCCCGAATTCCTCAATCAGATTCCAGTCTGTAACCCACTCCCATGAATCTGTTATTCTGGATAGAAACCACCCCGAACTCCTCAAACAGATTCCAGTCTGTAACTCCCTCCCAGGTGTCTGTTATTCTGTATATAAACCACCCAGAATTCCTCAATCAGATACCAGTCTGTAACTCACTTCCAGCTATCTGTTATTCTGTATATAAACTACCCCGAATTCCTCAATCAGATTCCAGTCTGTAACTCACTCCCAGGTATCAGTTATTCTATATACAAACAACCCCGAACTCCTCAATCAGATTCCAGTCTGTAACGCACTCCCAGGTATCTGTGATTCCGTGTATAAAGCACCCCGAACTCCTCAATCAGATTCCAGTCTGTAACTCACTCCCAGGTATCTGTGATTCTGTATATAAACTAACCCGAATTGCTCGATCAGATTCCAGTCTGTAACCCGCTCCCAGGCATCTGGTATTCTGTATATAAACTAACCCGAACTTCTCAATCAGATTCCAGTCTGAAACTCACTCCTAGGTATCTGCTATTCTATATACAAACAACCCCGAACTCTTCAATCAGATTCCAGTCTGTAACTCACTCCCAGGTATCTGTGATTCCGTGTATAAAGCACCCCAAACTCCTCAATTAGATTCCAGTCTGTAACTCACTCCCAGGTATCTGTTATTCTGTATATACACCACCGCGAACTCCTCAATCAGAATCCAGTCTGTAACTCACCCCCAGGTATAATTTATTCTATATATAAAGAACCCCGAACTCCTCAATCAGATTCCAGCCAGTAACCCACTCCCAGGTATGTGTTATTCTGAATATAATCTACCCCGAACTCCTCAATCAGATTCCAGTCTGTAATTCACTCCCAGGTATATGTTATTCTGTATATAAACCACCCCGAATTCATCAATCTGATTCCACTCTGTAACCCACTCACAGGTATCTGATATTCTGTATATAAACTACCCCGAATTCCTCAATCAGATACCATTCTGTAACTCACTCCCAGGTATCTGTTATTCTATATACAAACAACCCCGAACTCCTCAATCAGATTCCAGTCTGTAACTCACTCCCAGGTATCTGTGATTCCGTGTATAAAGCACCCCGAACTCCTCAATCAGATTCCAGTCTGTAACCCACTCCCAGGTTTCTGTTATTCTATATATAAACCACCCTGAATTCCTCAATCAGATTCCAGTCTGTAACCGACTCCCAGGTATCTGATATTCTGTATATAAACCACCCTGAATTCCTCAATCAGATACCAGTCTGTAACCAACTCCCAGGTATCTGTTATTCTGTATATCAACCACCCCAAATTCCTCAAACAGATTCCAGTCTGTAACCCACTCCCAGGTATCTGTTATTCTGAATATAAACCACCCCGAACTCCTCAATCAGATTCCAGTCTGTAACTCACTCCCAGGTATCTGTTATTCTGTATATAAACCACCCCGAACTCCTCAATCAGATTCCAGTCTGTAACTCACTCACAGGTATCTGTTATTCTGTACATAAAACACCCCAAACTCCTAAATCAGATTCCAGTCTGTAACTCACTCCGAGGGATCTGTGATTCTGTATATAAACTAACCCGAATTGCTCAATCAGATTCCAGTCAGTAACCCACTCCCAGGTATCTGGTAATCTGTATATTAACTACCCCGAACTTCTCAATCAGATTCCAGTCTGTAACTCACTCCCAGGTATCTGTAATTCTATATACAAACAACCCCGAACTCCTCAATCAGATTCCAGTCTGTAACTCACTCCCAGGTATCTGTGATTCCGTGTATAAAGCACCCCGAACTCCTCAATCAGATTCCAGTCTGTAACTCACTCCCAGGTATCTGTTATTCTGTATATAAACCACCCCGAACTCCTCAATCAGATTCCAGCCAGTAACCCACTCCCAGGTATCTGTTATTCTGAATATAAACTACCCCAAATTCCTCAATCCGATTCCAGTCTGTAACTCACTCCCAGGTATCTGTTATTCTGTATATAAACCACCGCGAATTCCTCAATCAGATTCCAGTCTGTAACTCACTACAAGGTATCTGTTATTCTGTATATAAACTACCCCGAACTCCTCAATCAGATTCCAGTTTGTAACCCACTCCCAGGTATCTGTTACTCTGTAAATAAACCACCCCGAATTCCTCAATCAGATTCCAGTCTGTCACCACCTCCCAGGTATCTGTTATTCTATACATAACCTACCCCGAATTCTTCAATCAGATTCCAGTCTGTAACCCACTCCCAGCTGTCTGTTATTCTATATATAAACCACCCTGAATTCCTTAATCAGATTCCAGTCAGTAACCAACTCCCAGGTATCTGTTATTCTGTATATAAACCACCCCGAATTTCTCAATCAGATTCCAGTCTGTAACTCACTCCCAGGTATCTGTTTTTCTGTATACAAACTACCCCGAATTGCTCAATCCGATTCCAGTCTATAACTCACTCCCAGGTATCTGTTATTCTGTACATAAACCACCGCGAATTCCTCAATCAGATTCCAGTCTGTAACTCACTCCCAGGTATCTGTTATTCTGTACATAAACTACCCCGAATTCCTCAATCAGATTCCAGTCTGTAACCCACTCCCAGGTATCTGTTACTCTGTCTATAAACCACCCCGAATTCCTCAATCAGATTCCAGTCTGTCACCACCTCCCAGGTATCTGTTATTCTGTACATAAACTACCCCGAATTCTTCAATCAGATTCCAGTCTGTAACTCACTCCCAGCTGTCTGTTATTCTATATATAAACCACCCTGAATTCCTCAATCAGATTCCAGTCTGTAACTCACTCCCAGGTATCTGTTATTCTGTATATAAACCACCCCGAATTCCTCAATCAGATTCCAGTCTGTAACCCACTCCCAGGTATCTGTTATTCTGTAAATAAACCACCCCGAACTCCTCAATCAGATTCCAGTCTGTAACTCACTCCCAGGTATCTGTTATTCTGTATATAAACCACCCCGAACTCCTCAATCAGATTCCAGTCTGTAACTCACTCCCAGATATCTGTTATTCTTTATATAAACCACCCTGAATTCCTCAATCAGACACCAGTCTGTAACCAATTCCCAGGTATCTGTTGTTCTGTATATAAACTACCCCGAATTCCTCAATCCGATTCCAGTCTGTAACTCACTCCCATGTATCTGTTATTCTGTATATAAACCACCGCGATTTCCTCAATCAGATTCCAGTCTGTAACTCACTCCCAGGTATCTGTTATTCTGTATATAAACTACCCCGAACTCCTCAATCAGATTCCAGTCTGTAACCCACTCCCAGGTATCTGTTACTCTGTCTAGAAACCACCCCGAATTCCTCAATCAGATTCCAGTCTGTCACCACCTCCCAGGTATCTGTTATTCTCTACATAAACTACCCCGAACTCCTCAATCAGATTCCAGTCTGTAACCCACTCCCAGCTATCTGTTATTCTATATATAAACCACCCTGAATTCCTCAATCAGATTCCAGTCTGTAACCCACTCCCAGGTATCTGTTATTCTGGATATAAACCACCCCGAATTTCTCAATCAGATTCCAGTCTGTAACTCACTCCCAGGTATCTTTTATTCTGGATACAAACTAGCCCGAATTCTTCAATCAGATTCCAGTCTGTAACCCACTCCCAGGTATCTGTTATTCTGTATATAAACCACCCCGAACTCCTCAATCAGATTCCAGTCTGTAACTCACTCCCAGGTATCTGTTATTCTGGAGATAAACTAGCCCGAATTCCTCAATCAGTTTCCAGTCTGTAACTCACTCCCAGGTATCTGTTACTCTGTATATAAACTACCCTGAAACCCTCAATCTGATTCCAGTCTGTAACTCACTCCCAGGTATCTGTTATTCTGTATACAAACTAGCCCGAATTCTTCAATCAGATTCCAGCCTGTAACCCACTCACAGGTATCTGTTATTCTGTATATAAACTAACCCGAATTCCTCAATCAGATTCCAGTCTGTAACTCACTCCCAGGTATCTGGTATTCTGTATATAAACTACCCCGAATTCCTCAATCAGACTCCAGTCTGTAACTCACTCCCAGGTATCTGTTATTCTGTATATAAACCACCCCGAACTCCTCAATCAGATTCCAGTCTGTAACTCACTCCCAGGTATCTGTTATTCTATATACAAACAAACCCGAACTCCTCAATCAGATTCCAGTCTGTAACTCACTCACAGGTATTTGTGATTCCGTGTATAAAGCACCCCGAACTACTCAATCAGATTCCAGTCTGTAACTCACTCCCAGGTATCTGTTATTCCATATACAAACAACCCCGAACTCCTCAATCAGATTCCAGTCTGTAACTCACTCCCAGGTATCTGTGATTCCGTGTATAAAGAACCCCAAACTCCTCAATCAGATTCCAGTCTGTAACTCACTCCCAGGTATCTGTTATTCTGTATATAAACCACGCCGAACTCCTCAATCAGATTCCAGTCTGTAACTCACTCCCAGGTATCTTTTATTCTATATCTTAACAACCCCGAAATCCTCAATCAGATTCCAGCCAGTAACCCACCCCCAGGTATCTGTTATTCTGAATATAAACTACACCGAACTCCTCAATCAGATTCCAGTCTGTAACTCACTCCCAGGTATCTGTTATTCTATATATAAACCACCCCGAATTGCTAAGTCAGATTCCAGTCTGTCACCACCTCCCAGGTATCTGTTATTCTGTATATAAACTACCCCGAACTCCTCTATCAGATTCCAGTCTGTAACCCACTCCCAGGTATCTGTTATTCTGTATATAAAACACCCTGAATTCCTCAATCAGATTCCAGTCTGTAACCCACTCCCAGTTATCTGTTATTCTGTATATACACCACCCCGAATTCTTCAATCAGATTCCAGTCTGTAACCCACTCCCAAGTATCTGTTATTCTGAACATAAACCAGCCCGAATTCCTCAATCAGATTCCAGTCTGTAACTCACTCCGAGGTATTTGTTATTCTGCATATAACCTACCCCGAACTCCAAAATCAGATTCCAGTCTGTAACCCACTCCCAGGTTTCTGTTATTCTATATATAAACCACCCTGAACTCCTCAATTTGATTCCAGTCTGTAACTCACTCCCAGGTATCTGTTATTCTGTATATAAACCACCCTGAATTCCTCAATCATATACCAGTCTGTAACAAACTCCCAGGTATCTGTTATTCTGTATATAAACCACCCCGAATTCCTCAATCAGATTCCAGTCTGAAACCCACTCCCAGGTATCTGTTATTCTGTAAATAAACCACCCCGAACTCCTCAATCAGATTCCAGTCTGTAACTCACTCCATGGTATCTGTTATTCTGTATATAAACTACCCCGAATTCCTCAATCAGATTCCAGTCTGTAACTCACTCCCAGGTATCTGTTATTCTGTATATAAACCACCCCGAACTCCTCAATCAGATTCCAGTCTGTAACTCACTCCCAGGTATCTGTTATTCTTTATATAAACCACCCTGAATTCCTCAATCAGATACCAGTCTGTAACCAATTCCCAGGTATCTGTTGTTCTGTATATAAACCATCCCGAATTCCTCAATCAGATTCCAGTCTGTAACCCACTCCCAGGTATCTGTTATTCTGTATATAAAACACCCCGAACTCCTAAATCAGATTCCATTCTGTAACTCACTCCCAGTATCTGTTATTCTGTATATAAACTACCCCGAATTCCTCAATCAGATTCCAGTCAGTAACCCACTCCCAGGTATCTGGTATTCTGTACATTAACTACCCCGAACTTCACAATCAGATTCCAGTCTGTAACTCACTCCCAGGTATCTGTTATTCTATATACAAACAAACCCGAACTCCTCAATCAGATTCCAGTCTGTAACTCACTCCGAGGTATCTGTGATTCCGTGTATAAAGCACCCCGAACTCCTCAATCAGATTCCAGTCTGTAACTCACTCCATGGTATTTGTTATTCTGTATATAAACTACCCCGAATTCCTCAATCAGATTCCAGTCTGTAACTCACTCCCAGGTATCTGTTATTCTGTATATAAACCACCCCGAACTCCTCAATCAGATTCCAGTCTGTAACTCACTCCCAGATATCTGTTATTCTGTATATAAACCACCCTGAATTCCTCAATCAGATACCAGTCTGTAGCCAATTCCCAGGTATCTGTTGTTCTGTATATAAACCACCCCGAATTCCTCAATCAGATTCCAGTCTGTAACCCACTCCCAGGTATCTGTTATTCTGTATATAAAACACCCCGAACTCCTAAATCAGATTCCATTCTGTAACTCACTCCCAGGTATCTGTTATTCTGTATATAAACTACCCCGAATTCCTCAATCAGATTCCAGTCAGTAACCCACTCCCAGGTATCTGGTATTCTGTATATTAACTACCCCGAACTTCACAATCAGATTCCAGTCTGTAACTCACTCCCAGGTATCTGTTATTCTATATACAAACAACCCCGAACTCCTCATTCAGATTCCAGTCTGTAACTCACTCCCAGGTATCTGTGATTCCGTGTATAAAGCACCCCGAACTCCTCAATCAGATTCCAGTCTGTAACCCACTCCCAGGTTTCTGTTACTCTATATATAAACCACCCTGAATTCCTCAATCAGATTCCAGTCTGTAACTCCCTCCCAGGTATCAGTTATTCTGTATATAAACCACCCTGAATTCCTCAATCAGATTCCAGTCTGTAACTCCCTCCCAGGTATCAGTTATTCTGTATATAAACCACCCTGAATTCCTCAATCAGATACCAGTCTGTAACCAACTCCCAGGTATCTGTTATTCTGTATATAAACCACCCCGAATTCCTCAAACAGATTCCAGTCTGTAACCCACTCCCAGTTATCTGTTATTCTGAATATAAACTACCCCGAATTCCTCAATCCGATTCCAGTCTGTAACTCACTCCCAGGTATCTGTTATTCAGTATATAAACCACCGCGATTTCCTCAATCAGATTCCAGTCTGTAACTCACTCCCAGGTATCTGTTATTCTGTATATAAACTACCCCGAACTCCTCAATCAGATTCCAGTCTGTAACCCACTCCCAGGTATCTGTTACTCTGTCTATAAACCACCCCGAATTCCTCAATCAGATTCCAGTCTGTCACCACCTCCCAGGTATCTGTTATTCTGTACATAAACTACCCCGAACTCCTCAATCAGATTCCAGTCTGTAACCCACTCTCAGCTATCTGTTATTCTATATATAAACCACCCTGAATTCCTCAATCATATTCCAGTCTGTAACCCACTCCCAGGTATCTGTTATTCTGTATGTAAACTACCCCGACCTCCTCAATCAGATTCCAGTCTGTAACTCACTCCCAGGTATCTGTTATTCTGTATCCAAACTAGCCCGAATTCTTCAATCAGATTCCAGTCTGTAACCCACTCCCAGGTATCTGTTATTCTGTATATAAACCACCCCGAATTCCTCAATCAGATTCAAGTCTGCAACTCACTCCCAGGTATCTGTTATTCTGGAGATAAACTACCCCGAATTCCTCAATCAGATTCCAGTCTGTAACTCACTCCCAGGTATCTGTTACTCTGTATATAAACTACCCTGAAACCCTCAATCTGATTCCAGTCTGTAACTCACTACCAGGTATCTGTTATTCTGTATACCAACCTCCCCGAATTCCTCAATCAGATTCCAGTCTGTAACCCACTCCCAGTTATCTGTTATTCTGTATATAAACTACCCTGAATTCCGCAATCAGATTCCAGTCTGTAACTCACTCCCAGGTATCTGTTATTCTGTAGACAAACCTCCCCGAAATCCTCAATCAGATTCCAGTCTATAACCCACTCCCAGGTATCTGTTATTCTGTATACAAACCACCCCGAATTCCTCAATCAGATTCCAGTCTGTAACTCACTCCCAGGTATATGTTATTCTGTATATAAACCACCCCGAATTCCTCAATCAGATTCCAGTCTGTAACCCACTCCCAGGTATCTGATATTCAGTATATAAACTACCCCGAATTCCTCGACAGATTCCATTCTGTAACTCTCTCCCAGGTATCTGTTATTCTGTGTATAAGCCACCCCGAATTCCTCAATCAGATTCCAGTCTGTAACCCACTCCCATGAATCTGTTATTCTGGATACAAACCACCCCGAACTCCTCAAACAGATTCCAGTCTGTAACTCCCTCCCAGGTATCTGTTGTTCTGTATATAAACCACCCAGAATTCCTCAATCAGATACCAGTCTGTAACTCACTTCCAGCTATCTGTTATTCTGTATATAAACTACCCCGAATTCCTCAATCAGATTCCAGTCTTTAACTCACTCCCAGGTATCAGTTATTCTATATACAAACAACCCCGAACTCCTCAATCAGATTCCAGACTGTAACTCACTCCCAGGTATCTGTGATTCCGTGTATAAAGCACCCCGAACTCCTCAATCAGATTCCAGTCTGTAACTCCCTCCCAGGTATCTGTTGTTCTGTATATAAACCACCCAGAATTCCTCAATCAGATACCAGTCTGTAACTTACTTCCAGCTCTCTGTTATTCTGTATATAAACTACCCCGAATTCCTCAATCAGATTCCAGTCTTTAACTCACTCCCAGGTATCAGTTATTCTATATACAAACAACCCCGAACTCCTCAATCAGATTCCAGTCTGTAACTCACTCCCAGGTATCTGTGATTCCGTGTATAAAGCACCCCGAACTCCTCAAGCAGATTCCAGTCTGTAACTCACTCCCAGGTATGTGTGATTCTGCATATAAACTAACCCGAATTGCTCAATCAGATTCCAGTCTGTAACCCACTCCCAGGTATCTGGTATTCTGTATTTCAACTACCCCGAACTTCTCAATCAGATTCCAGTCTGAAACTCACTCCTAGGTATCTGCTATTCTATATACATACAACCCCGAACTTTTCAATCAGAGTCCAGTCTGTAACTCACTCCCAGGTATCTGTGATTCCGTGTATAAAGCACCCCGAACTCCTCAATTAGATTCCAGTCTGTAACTCACTCCCAGGTATCTGTTATTCTGTATATAAACCTCCGCGAACTCCTCATTCAGAATCCAGTCTGTAACTCACTCCCAGGTATCTTTTATTCTATATATAAAGAACCCCGAACTCCTCAATCAGATTCCAGCCAGTAACCCACTCCCAGGTATCTGTTATTCTGAACATAAACAACCCCGAACTCCTCAATCAGATTCCAGTCTGTAACTCACTCCCAGGTATATGTTATTCTGTATATAAACCACCGCGAATTCATCAATCAGATTCCAGTCTGTAACCCACTCACAGGTATCTGATATTCTGTATATAAACTACCCCGAATTCCTCAATCAGATACCATTCTGTAACTCACTCCCAGGTATCTGTTATTCTATATACAAACAACCCCGAACTCCTCAATCAGATTCCAGTCTGTAACTCACTCCCAGGTATCTGTGATTCCGTGTATAAAGCACCCCGAACTCCTCAATCAGATTCCAGTCTGTAAGCCACTCCCAGGTTTCTGTTATTCTGTATATAAACCACCCCGAATTCCTCAATCAGATACCAGTCTGTAACCAACTCCCAGGTATCTGTTATTCTGTATATAAACCACCCCGAATTCCTCAAACAGATTCCAGTCTGTAACCCACTCCCAGGTATCTGTTATTCTGTATACAAACCACCCTGAATTCCTCAATCAGATTCCAGTCTGTAACCCACTCCCAGGTATCTGTTATTCTGTATATAATCTACCCTGAATTCCTCAATCAGATTCCAGTCTGTAACTCACTCCCAGGTATCTGTTATTCTGTATACAAACCTCCCCGAATTCCTCAATCAGATTCCAGTCTATTACCCACTCCCAGGTATCTATTATTCTGTATACAAAACACCCCGAATTGCTCAATCAGATTCCAGTCTGTAACTCACTCCCAGGTATATGTTATTCTGTATATAAACCACCCCGAATTCATCAATCAGATTCCAGTCTGTAACCCACTCCCAGGTATCTGATATTCTGTATATAAACTACCCCGAATTCCTCAACAGATTCCATTCTGTAACTCACTCCCAGGCATCTGTTATTCTGTATATAAAACACCCCGAATTCCTCAATCAGATTCCAGTCTGTAACCCACTCCCATGAATCTGTTATTCTGGATAGAAACCACCCCGAACTCCTCAAACAGATTCCAGTCTGTAACTCCCTCCCAGGTGTCTGTTATTCTGTATATAAACCACCCAGAATTCCTCAATCAGATACCAGTCTGTAACTCACTTCCAGCTGTCTGTTATTCTGTATATAAACTACCCCGAATTCCTCAATCAGATTCCAGTCTGTAACTCACTCCCAGGTATCAGTTATTCTATATACAAACAACCCCGAACTCCTCAATCAGATTCCAGTCTGTAACGCACTCCCAGGTATCTGTGATTCCGTGTATAAAGCACCCCGAACTCCTCAATCAGATTCCAGTCTGTAACTCACTCCCAGGTATCTGTGATTCTGTATATAAACTAACCCGAATTGCTCGATCAGATTCCAGTCTGTAACCCGCTCCCAGGCATCTGGTATTCTGTATATAAACTAACCCGAACTTCTCAATCAGATTCCAGTCTGAAACTCACTCCTAGGTATCTGCTATTCTATATACAAACAACCCCGAACTCTTCAATCAGATTCCAGTCTGTAACTCACTCCCAGGTATCTGTGATTCCGTGTATAAAGCACCCCAAACTCCTCAATTAGATTCCAGTCTGTAACTCACTCCCAGGTATCTGTTATTCTGTATATACCCCACCGCGAACTCCTCAATCAGAATCCAGTCTGTAACTCACCCCCAGGTATAATTTATTCTATATATAAAGAACCCCGAACTCCTCAATCAGATTCCAGCCAGTAACCCACTCCCAGGTATCTGTTATTCTGAACATAAACAACCCCGAACTCCTCAATCAGATTCCAGTCTGTAACTCACTCCCAGGTATATGTTATTCTGTATATAAACCACCGCGAATTCATCAATCAGATTCCAGTCTGTAACCCACTCACAGGTATCTGATATTCTGTATATAAACTACCCCGAATTCCTCAATCAGATACCATTCTGTAACTCACTCCCAGGTATCTGTTATTCTATATACAAACAACCCCGAACTCCTCAATCAGATTCCAGTCTGTAACTCACTCCCAGGTATCTGTGATTCCGTGTATAAAGCACCCCGAACTCCTCAATCAGATTCCAGTCTGTAAGCCACTCCCAGGTTTCTGTTATTCTGTATATAAACCACCCCGAATTCCTCAATCAGATACCAGTCTGTAACCAACTCCCAGGTATCTGTTATTCTGTATATAAACCACCCCGAATTCCTCAAACAGATTCCAGTCTGTAACCCACTCCCAGGTATCTGTTATTCTGTATACAAACCACCCTGAATTCCTCAATCAGATTCCAGTCTGTAACCCACTCCCAGGTATCTGTTATTCTGTATATAATCTACCCTGAATTCCTCAATCAGATTCCAGTCTGTAACTCACTCCCAGGTATCTGTTATTCTGTATACAAACCTCCCCGAATTCCTCAATCAGATTCCAGTCTATAACCCACTCCCAGGTATCTATTATTCTGTATACAAAACACCCCGAATTGCTCAATCAGATTCCAGTCTGTAACTCACTCCCAGGTATATGTTATTCTGTATATAAACTACCCCGAATTCCTCAACTGATTCCATTCTGTAACTCACTCCCAGGCATCTGTTATTCTGTATATAAACCACCCCGAATTCCTCAATCAGATTCCAGTCTGTAACCCACTCCCATGAATCTGTTATTCTGGATAGAAACCACCCCGAACTCCTCAAACAGATTCCAGTCTGTAACTCCCTCCCAGGTGTCTGTTATTCTGTATATAAACCACCCAGAATTCCTCAATCAGATACCAGTCTGTAACTCACTTCCAGCTATCTGTTATTCTGTATATAAACTACCCCGAATTCCTCAATCAGATTCCAGTCTGTAACTCACTCCCAGGTATCAGTTATTCTATATA
The DNA here is from genome assembly GCF_030684315.1 of Stegostoma tigrinum. NCBI lineage: Eukaryota > Metazoa > Chordata > Chondrichthyes > Orectolobiformes > Stegostomatidae > Stegostoma > Stegostoma tigrinum. The sequence goes on along the minus strand of NC_081395.1, from coordinate 11,392,566 downwards.
CAAACAACCCCGAACTCCTCAATCAGATTCCAGTCTGTAACGCACTCCCAGGTATCTGTGATTCCGTGTATAAAGCACCCCGAACTCCTCAATCAGATTCCAGTCTGTAACTCACTCCCAGGTATCTGTGATTCTGTATATAAACTAACCCGAATTGCTCGATCAGATTCCAGTCTGTAACCCGCTCCCAGGCATCTGGTATTCTGTATATAAACTAACCCGAACTTCTCAATCAGATTCCAGTCTGAAACTCACTCCTAGGTATCTGCTATTCTATATACAAACAACCCCGAATTCCTCAATCAGATTCCAGTCTGTAACTCACTCCCAGGTATCAGTTATTCTATATACAAACAACCCCGAACTCCTCAATCAGATTCCAGTCTGTAACGCACTCCCAGGTATCTGTGATTCCGTGTATAAAGCACCCCGAACTCCTCAATCAGATTCCAGTCTGTAACTCACTCCCAGGTATCTGTGATTCTGTATATAAACTAACCCGAATTGCTCGATCAGATTCCAGTCTGTAACTCACTCCCAGGTATCTGGTATTCTGTATATAAACTAACCCGAACTTCTCAATCAGATTCCAGTCTGAAACTCACTCCTAGGTATCTGCTATTCTATATACAAACAACCCCGAACTCTTCAATCAGATTCCAGTCTGTAACTCACTCCCAGGTATCTGTGATTCCGTGTATAAAGCACCCCAAACTCCTCAATTAGATTCCAGTCTGTAACTCACTCCCAGGTATCTGTTATTCTGTATATACACCACCGCGAACTCCTCAATCAGAATCCAGTCTGTAACTCACCCCCAGGTATAATTTATTCTATATATAAAGAACCCCGAACTCCTCAATCAGATTCCAGCCAGTAACCCACTCCCAGGTATGTGTTATTCTGAATATAATCTACCCCGAACTCCTCAATCAGATTCCAGTCTGTAATTCACTCCCAGGTATATGTTATTCTGTATATAAACCACCCCGAATTCATCAATCTGATTCCACTCTGTAACCCACTCACAGGTATCTGATATTCTGTATATAAACTACCCCGAATTCCTCAATCAGATACCATTCTGTAACTCACTCCCAGGTATCTGTTATTCTATATACAAACAACCCCGAACTCCTCAATCAGATTCCAGTCTGTAACTCACTCCCAGGTATCTGTGATTCCGTGTATAAAGCACCCCGAACTCCTCAATCAGATTCCAGTCTGTAACCCACTCCCAGGTTTCTGTTATTCTATATATAAACCACCCTGAATTCCTCAATCAGATTCCAGTCTGTAACCGACTCCGAGGTATCTGATATTCTGTATATAAACCACCCTGAATTCCTCAATCAGATACCAGTCTGTAACCAACTCCCAGGTATCTGTTATTCTGTATATCAACCACCCCAAATTCCTCAAACAGATTCCAGTCTGTAACCCACTCCCAGGTATCTGTTATTCTGAATATAAACCACCCCGAACTCCTCAATCAGATTCCAGTCTGTAACTCACTCCCAGGTATCTGTTATTCTGTATGTAAACCACCCCGAACTCCTCAATCAGATTCCAGTCTGTAACTCACTCACAGCTATCTGTTATTCTGTACATAAAACACCCCAAACTCCTAAATCAGATTCCAGTCTGTAACTCACTCCGAGGGATCTGTGATTCTGTATATAAACTAACCCGAATTGCTCAATCAGATTCCAGTCAGTAACCCACTCCCAGGTATCTGGTAATCTGTATATTAACTACCCCGAACTTCTCAATCAGATTCCAGTCTGTAACTCACTCCCAGGTATCTGTAATTCTATATACAAACAACCCCGAACTCCTCAATCAGATTCCAGTCTGTAACTCACTCCCAGGTATCTGTGATTCCGTGTATAAAGCACCCCGAACTCCTCAATCAGATTCCAGTCTGTAACTCACTCCCAGGTATCTGTTATTCTGTATATAAACCACCCCGAACTCCTCAATCAGATTCCAGCCAGTAACCCACTCCCAGGTATCTGTTATTCTGAATATAAACTACCCCAAATTCCTCAATCCGATTCCAGTCTGTAACTCACTCCCAGGTATCTGTTATTCTGTACATAAACCACCGCGAATTCCTCAATCAGATTCCAGTCTGTAACTCACTACAAGGTATCTGTTATTCTGTATATAAACTACCCCGAACTCCTCAATCAGATTCCAGTCTGTAACCCACTCCCAGGTATCTGTTACTCTGTAAATAAACCACCCCGAATTCCTCAATCAGATTCCAGTCTGTCACCACCTCCCAGGTATCTGTTATTCTATACATAACCTACCCCGAATTCTTCAATCAGATTCCAGTCTGTAACCCACTCCCAGCTGTCTGTTATTCTATATATAAACCACCCTGAATTCCTTAATCAGATTCCAGTCAGTAACCCACTCCCAGGTATCTGTTATTCTGTATATAAACCACCCCGAATTCCTCAAACAGATTCCAGTCTGTAACCCACTCCCAGGTATCTGTTATTCTGTATACAAACCACCCTGAATTCCTCAATCAGATTCCAGTCTGTAACCCACTCCCAGGTATCTGTTATTCTGTATATAATCTACCCTGAATTCCTCAATCAGATTCCAGTCTGTAACTCACTCCCAGGTATCTGTTATTCTGTATACAAACCTCCCCGAATTCCTCAATCAGATTCCAGTCTATAACCCACTCCCAGGTATCTATTATTCTGGAGACAAAACACCCCGAATTCCTCAATCAGATTCCAGTCTGTAACTCACTCCCAGGTATATGTTATTCTGTATATAAAACACCCCGAATTCATCAATCAGATTCCAGTCTGTAACCCACTCCCAGGTATCTGATATTCTGTATATAAACTACCCCGAATTCCTCAACAGATTCCATTCTGTAACTCACTCCCAGGCATCTGTTATTCTGTATATAAACCACCCCGAATTCCTCAATCAGATTCCAGTCTGTAACCCACTCCCATGAATCTGTTATTCTGGATAGAAACCACCCCGAACTCCTCAAACAGATTCCAGTCTGTAACTCCCTCCCAGGTGTCTGTTATTCTGTATATAAACCACCCAGAATTCCTCAATCAGATACCAGTCTGTAACTCACTTACAGCTATCTGTTATTCTGTATATAAACTACCCCGAATTCCTCAATCAGATTCCAGTCTGTAACTCACTCCCAGGTATCAGTTATTCTATATACAAACAACCCCGAACTCCTCAATCAGATTCCAGTCTGTGACGCACTCCCAGGTATCTGTGATTCCGTGTATAAAGCACCCCGAACTCCTCAATCAGATTCCAGTCTGTAACTCACTCCCAGGTATCTGTGATTCTGTATATAAACTAACCCGAATTGCTCAATCAGATTCCACTCTGTAACCCACTCCCAGGTATCTGGTATTCTGTATATAAACTACCCCGAACTTCTCAATCAGATTCCAGTCTGAAACTCACTCCTAGGTATCTGCTCTTCTAGAAACAAACAACCCCGAACTCTTCAATCAGATTCCAGTCTGTAACTCACTCCCAGGTATCTGTGATTCCGTGTATAAAGCACCCCAAACTCCTCAATTAGATTCCAGTCTGTAACTCACTCCCAGGTATCTGTTATTCTGTATATACACCACCGCGAACTCCTCAATCAGAATCCAGTCTGTAACTCACCCCCAGGTATAATTTATTCTATATATAAAGAACCCCGAACTCCTCAATCAGATTCCAGCCAGTAACCCACTCCCAGGTATGTGTTATTCTGAATATAAACTACCCCGAACTCCTCAATCAGATTCCAGTCTGTAACTCACTCCCAGGTATATGTTATTCTGTATATAAACCACCCCGAATTCATCAATCAGATTCCACTCTGTAACCCACTCACAGGTATCTGATATTCTGTATATAAACTACCCCGAATTCCTCAATCAGATACCATTCTGTAACTCACTCCCAGGTATCTGTTATTCTATATACAAACAACCCCGAACTCCTCAATCAGATTCCAGTCTGTAACTCACTCCCAGGTATCTGTGATTCCGTGTATAAAGCACCCCGAACTCCTCAATCAGATTCCAGTCTGTAACCCACTCCCAGGTTTCTGTTATTCTATATATAAACCACCCTGAATTCCTCAATCAGATTCCAGTCTGTAACCGACTCCCAGGTATCTGATATTCTGCATATAAACCACCCTGAATTCCTCAATCAGATACCAGTCTGTAACCAACTCCCAGGTATCTGTTATTCTGTATATCAACCACCCCAAATTCCTCAAACAGATTCCAGTCTGTAACCCACTCCCAGGTATCTGTTATTCTGAATATAAACCACCCCGAACTCCTCAATCAGATTCCAGTCTGTAACTCACTCCCAGGTATCTGTTATTCTGTATATAAACCACCCCGAACTCCTCAATCAGATTCCAGTCTGTAACTCACTCACAGGTATCTGTTATTCTGTACATAAAACACCCCAAACTCCTAAATCAGATTCCAGTCTGTAACTCACTCCGAGGGATCTGTGATTCTGTATATAAACTAACCCGAATTGCTCAATCAGATTCCAGTCAGTAACCCACTCCCAGGTATCTGGTATTCTGTATATTAACTACCCCGAACTTCTCAATCAGATTCCAGTCTGTAACTCACTCCCAGGTATCTGTAATTCTATATACAAACAACCCCGAACTCCTCAATCAGATTCCAGTCTGTAACTCACTCCCAGGTATCTGTGATTCCGTGTATAAAGCACCCCGAACTCCTCAATCAGATTCCAGTCTGTAACTCACTCCCAGGTATCTGTTATTCTGTATATAAACCACCCCGAACTCCTCAATCAGATTCCAGCCAGTAACCCACTCCCAGGTATCTGTTATTCTGAATATAAACTACCCCAAATTCCTCAATCCGATTCCAGTCTGTAACTCACTCCCAGGTATCTGTTATTCTGTATATAAACCACCGCGAATTCCTCAATCAGATTCCAGTCTGTAACTCACTACCAGGTATCTCTTATTCTGTATATAAACTACCCCGAACTCCTCAATCAGATTCCAGTCTGTAACCCACTCCCAGGTATCTGTTACTCTGTAAATAAACCACCCCGAATTCCTCAATCAGATTCCAGTCTGTCACCACCTCCCAGGTATCTGTTATTCTGTACAGAAACTACCCCGAATTCTTCAATCAGATTCCAGTCTGTAACCCACTCCCAGCTGTCTGTTATTCTATATATAAACCACCCTGAATTCCTTAATCAGATTCCAGTCTGTAACCCACTCCCAGGTATCTGTTATTCTGTATATAAACCACCCCGAATTTCTCAATCAGATTCCAGTCTGTAACTCACTCCCAGGTATGTGTGATTCTGTATATAAACTAACCCGAATTGCTCAATCAGATTCCAGTCTGTAACCCACTCCCAGGTATCTGGTATTCTGTATTTCAACTACCCCGAACTTCTCAATCCGATTCCAGTCTGAAACTAACTCCTAGGTATCTGCTATTCTATATACATACAACCCCGAACTTTTCAATCAGAGTCCAGTCTGTAACTCACTCCCAGGTATCTGTGATTCCGTGTATAAAGCACCCCGAACTCCTCAATTAGATTCCAGTCTGTAACTCACTCCCAGGTATCTGTTATTCTGTATATAAACCTCCGCGAACTCCTCATTCAGAATCCAGTCTGTAACTCACTCCCAGGTATCTTTTATTCTATATATAAAGAACCCCGAACTCCTCAATCAGATTCCAGCCAGTAACCCACTCCCAGGTATCTGTTATTCTGAATATAAACAACCCCGAACTCCTCAATCAGATTCCAGTCTGTAACTCACTCCCAGGTATATGTTATTCTGTATATAAACCACCGCGAATTCATCAATCAGATTCCAGTCTGTAACCCACTCACAGGTATCTGATATTCTGTATATAAACTACCCCGAATTCCTCAATCAGATACCATTCTGTAACTCACTCCCAGGTATCTGTTATTCTATATACAAACAACCCCGAACTCCTCAATCAGATTCCAGTCTGTAACTCACTCCCAGGTATCTGTGATTCCGTGTATAAAGCACCCCGAACTCCTCAATCAGATTCCAGTCTGTAAGCCACTCCCAGGTTTCTGTTATTCTGTATATAAACCACCCCGAATTCCTCAATCAGATACCAGTCTGTAACCAACTCCCAGGTATCTGTTATTCTGTATGTAAACCACCCCGAATTCCTCAAACAGATTCCAGTCTGTAACCCACTCCCAGGTATCTGTTATTCTGTATACAAACCACCCTGAATTCCTCAATCAGATTCCAGTCTGTAACCCACTCCCAGGTATCTGTTATTCTGTATATAATCTACCCTGAATTCCTCAATCAGATTCCAGTCTGTAACTCACTCCCAGGTATCTGTTATTCTGTATACAAACCTCCCCGAATTCCTCAATCAGATTCCAGTCTATAACCCACTCCCAGGTATCTATTATTCTGGAGACAAAACACCCCGAATTCCTCAATCAGATTCCAGTCTGTAACTCACTCCCAGGTATATGTTATTCTGTATATAAAACACCCCGAATTCATCAATCAGATTCCAGTCTGTAACCCACTCCCAGGTATCTGATATTCTGTATATAAACTACCCCGAATTCCTCAACAGATTCCATTCTGTAACTCACTCCCAGGCATCTGTTATTCTGTATATAAACCACCCCGAATTCCTCAATCAGATTCCAGTCTGTAACCCACTCCCATGAATCTGTTATTCTGGATAGAAACCACCCCGAACTCCTCAAACAGATTCCAGTCTGTAACTCCCTCCCAGGTGTCTGTTATTCTGTATATAAACCACCCAGAATTCCTCAATCAGATACCAGTCTGTAACTCACTTACAGCTATCTGTTATTCTGTATATAAACTACCCCGAATTCCTCAATCAGATTCCAGTCTGTAACTCACTCCCAGGTATCAGTTATTCTATATACAAACAACCCCGAACTCCTCAATCAGATTCCAGTCTGTGACGCACTCCCAGGTATCTGTGATTCCGTGTATAAAGCACCCCGAACTCCTCAATCAGATTCCAGTCTGTAACTCACTCCCAGGTATCTGTGATTCTGTATATAAACTAACCCGAATTGCTCAATCAGATTCCACTCTGTAACCCACTCCCAGGTATCTGGTATTCTGTATATAAACTACCCCGAACTTCTCAATCAGATTCCAGTCTGAAACTCACTCCTAGGTATCTGCTCTTCTAGAAACAAACAACCCCGAACTCTTCAATCAGATTCCAGTCTGTAACTCACTCCCAGGTATCTGTGATTCCGTGTATAAAGCACCCCAAACTCCTCAATTAGATTCCAGTCTGTAACTCACTCCCAGGTATCTGTTATTCTGTATATACACCACCGCGAACTCCTCAATCAGAATCCAGTCTGTAACTCACCCCCAGGTATAATTTATTCTATATATAAAGAACCCCGAACTCCTCAATCAGATTCCAGCCAGTAACCCACTCCCAGGTATGTGTTATTCTGAATATAATCTACCCCGAACTCCTCAATCAGATTCCAGTCTGTAATTCACTCCCAGGTATATGTTATTCTGTATATAAACCACCCCGAATTCATCAATCTGATTCCACTCTGTAACCCACTCACAGGTATCTGATATTCTGTATATAAACTACCCCGAATTCCTCAATCAGATACCATTCTGTAACTCACTCCCAGGTATCTGTTATTCTATATACAAACAACCCCGAACTCCTCAATCAGATTCCAGTCTGTAACTCACTCCCAGGTATCTGTGATTCCGTGTATAAAGCACCCCGAACTCCTCAATCAGATTCCAGTCTGTAACCCACTCCCAGGTTTCTGTTATTCTATATATAAACCACCCTGAATTCCTCAATCAGATTCCAGTCTGTAACCGACTCCCAGGTATCTGATATTCTGCATATAAACCACCCTGAATTCCTCAATCAGATACCAGTCTGTAACCAACTCCCAGGTATCTGTTATTCTGTATATCAACCACCCCAAATTCCTCAAACAGATTCCAGTCTGTAACCCACTCCCAGGTATCTGTTATTCTGAATATAAACCACCCCGAACTCCTCAATCAGATTCCAGTCTGTAACTCACTCCCAGGTATCTGTTATTCTGTATATAAACCACCCCGAACTCCTCAATCAGATTCCAGTCTGTAACTCACTCACAGGTATCTGTTATTCTGTACATAAAACACCCCAAACTCCTAAATCAGATTCCAGTCTGTAACTCACTCCGAGGGATCTGTGATTCTGTATATAAACTAACCCGAATTGCTCAATCAGATTCCAGTCAGTAACCCACTCCCAGGTATCTGGTATTCTGTATATTAACTACCCCGAACTTCTCAATCAGATTCCAGTCTGTAACTCACTCCCAGGTATCTGTAATTCTATATACAAACAACCCCGAACTCCTCAATCAGATTCCAGTCTGTAACTCACTCCCAGGTATCTGTGATTCCGTGTATAAAGCACCCCGAACTCCTCAATCAGATTCCAGTCTGTAACTCACTCCCAGGTATCTGTTATTCTGTATATAAACCACCCCGAACTCCTCAATCAGATTCCAGCCAGTAACCCACTCCCAGGTATCTGTTATTCTGAATATAAACTACCCCAAATTCCTCAATCCGATTCCAGTCTGTAACTCACTCCCAGGTATCTGTTATTCTGTATATAAACCACCGCGAATTCCTCAATCAGATTCCAGTCTGTAACCCACTCCCAGGTATCTGTTACTCTGTAAATAAACCACCCCGAATTCCTCAATCAGATTCCAGTCTGTCACCACCTCCCAGGTATCTGTTATTCTGTACATAAACTACCCCGAATTCTTCAATCAGATTCCAGTCTGTAACCCACTCCCAGCTGTCTGTTATTCTATATATAAACCACCCTGAATTCCTTAATCAGATTCAAGTCTGTAACCCACTCCCAGGTATCTGTTATTCTGTATATAAACCACCCCGAATTTCTCAATCAGATTCCAGTCTGTAACTCAATCCCAGGTATCTGTTTTTCTGTATACAAACTACCCCGAATTGCTCAATCCGATTCCAGTCTTTAACTCACTCCCAGGTATCTGTTATTCTGTATATAAACCACCACGAATTCCTCAATCAGATTCCAGTCTGTAACTCACTCCCAGGTATCTGTTATTCTGTACATAAACTACCCCGAATTCCTCAATCAGATTCCAGTCTGTAACCCACTCCCAGGTATCTGTTACTCTGTATATAAACCACCCCGAATTCCTCAATCAGATTCCAGTCTGTCACCACCTCCCAGGTATCTGTTATTCTGTACATAAACTACCCCGAATTCTTCAATCAGATTCCAGTCTGTAACCCACTCCCAGCTGTCTGTTATTCTATATATAAACCACCCTGAATTCCTCAATCAGATTCCAGTCTGTAACCCACTCCCAGGTATCTGTTATTCTGTATATAAACCACCCCGAATTTCTCAATCAGATTCCAGTCCGTAACTCACTCCCAGGTATCTGTTATTCTGTAGACAAAAAACCCCGAATTGCTCAATCAGATTCCAGTCTGTAACCCACTCCCAGGTATCTGGTATTCTGTAGACAAACTACCCCGAATTGCTCAATCAGATTCCAGTCTGTAACCCACTCCCAGGTATCTGGTATTCTGTATATTAACTACCCCGAACTTCTCAATCAGATTCCAGTCTGTAACTCACTCCCAGGTATCTGTAATTCTATATACAAACAACCCCGAACTCCTCAACCAGATTCTAGTCTGTAACTCACTCCCAGGTATCTGTGATTCCGTGTATAAAGCACCCCTGACTCCTCAATCAGATTCCAGTCTGTAACTCACTCCCAGGTTTCTGTTATTCTGTATATAAACCACCCCGAATTCCTCAATCAGATACCAGTCTGTAACCAACTCCCAGGTATCTGTTATTCTGTATATAAACCACCCCGAATTCCTCAAACAGATTCCAGTCTGTAACCCACTCCCAGGTATCTGTTATTCTGTATATAAACCACCCTGAATTCCTCAATCAGATTCCAGTCTGTAACTCACTCCCAGGTATCTGTTATTCTGTATATAAACCACCCCGAACTCCTCAATCAGATTCCAGTCTGTAACCTACTCCCAGGTATCTGTTATTCTGTATATAAACTACCCTGAATTCCTCAATCAGATTCCAGTCTGTAACTCACTCCCAGGTATCTGTTATTCTGTATACAAACCTCCCCGAATTCCTCAATCAGATTCCAGTCTATAACCCACTCCCAGGTATCGATTATTCTGTATACGAAACACCCCGAATTCCTCAATCAGATTCCAGTCTGTAACTCACTCCCAGGTATATGTTATTCTGTATATAAACCACCCCGAATTCATCAATCAGATTCCAGTCTGTAACCCACTCCCAGGTATCTGATATTCTGTATATAAACTACCCCGAATTCCTCAACAGATTCCATTCTGTAACTCACTCCCAGGCATCTGTTATTCTGTATATAAACCACCCCGAATTCCTCAATCAGATTCCAGTATGTAACCCACTCCCATGAATCTGTTATTCTGGATACAAACCACCCCGAACTCCTCAAACAGATTCCAGTCTGTAACTCCCTCCCAGGTGTCTGTTATTCTGTATATAAACCACCCAGAATTCCTCAATCAGATACCAGTCTGTAACTCACTTCCAGCTATCTGTTATTCTGTATATAAACTACCCCGAATTCCTCAATCAGATTCCAGTCTGTAACTCACTCCCAGGTATCAGGTATTCTATATACAAACAACCCCGAACTCCTCAATCAGATTCCAGTCTGTAACTCACTCCCAGGTATCTGTGATTCCGTGTATAAAGCACCCCGAACTCCTCAATCAGATTCCAGTCTGTAACTCACTCCCAGGTATCTGTGATTCTGTATATAAACTAACCCGAACTTCTCAATCAGATTCCAGTCTGAAACTCACTCCTAGGTATCTGCTATTCTATATACAAACAACCCCGAACTCTTCAATCAGATTCCAGTCTGTAACTCACTCCCAGGTATCTGTGATTCCGTGTATAAAGCACCCCAAACTCCTCAATTAGATTCCAGTCTGTAACTCTCTCCCAGGTATCTGTTATTCTGTATATACACCACCGCGAACTCCTCAATCAGAATCCAGTCTGTAACTCACCCCCAGGTATAATTTATTCTATATATAAAGAACCCCGAACTCCTCAATCAGATTCCAGCCAGTAACCCACTCCCAGGTATGTGTTATTCTGAATATAAACTACCCCGAACTCCTCAATCAGATTCCAGTCTGTAACTCACTCCCAGGTATATGTTATTCTGTATATAAACCACCCCGAATTCATCAATCAGATTCCACTCTGTAACCCACTCACAGGTATCTGATATTCTGTATATAAACTACCCCGAATTCCTCAATCAGATACCATTCTGTAACTCACTCCCAGGTATCTGTTATTCTATATACAAACAACCCCGAACTCCTCAATCAGATTCCAGTCTGTAACTCACTCCCAGGTATCTGTGATTCCGTGTATAAAGCACCCCGAACTCCTCAATCAGATCCCAGTCTGTAACCCACTCCCAGGTTTCTGTTATTCTATATATAAACCACCCTGAATTCCTCAATCAGATTCCAGTCTGTAACCAACTCCCAGTTATCTGTTATTCTGTATATCAACCACCCCAAATTCCTCAAACAGATTCCAGTCTGTAACCCACTCCCAGGTATCTGTTATTCTGAATATAAACCACCCCGAACTTCTCAATCAGATTCCAGTCTGTAACTCACTCCCAGGTATCTGTAATTCTATATACAAACAACCCCGAACTCCTCAATCAGATTCCAGTCTGTAACTCACTCCCAGGTATCTGTGATTCCGTGTATAAAGCACCCCGAACTCCTCAATCAGATTCCAGTCTGTAACTCACTCCCAGGTATCTGTTATTCTGTATATAAACTACCCCGAACTCCTCAATCAGATTCCAGCCAGTAACCCACTCCCAGGTATCTGTTATTCTGAATATAAACTACCCCAAATTCCTCAATCCGATTCCAGTCTGTAATTCACTCCCAGGTATCTGTTATTCTGCGTATAAACCTCCGCGAATTCCTCACTCAGATTCCAGTCTGTAAGCAACTTCCAGGTATCTGTTATTCTGTATATAAACTACCCCGAACTCCTCAATTAGATTCGAGTCTGTAACTCACTCCCAGGTATCTGTTATTCTGTATATAAACCACCGCGAACTCCTCAATCAGAATCCAGTCTGTAACTCACTCCCAGGTATAATTTATTCTATATATAAAGAACCCCGAACTCCTCAATCAGATTCCAGCCAGTAACCCACTCCCAGGTATCTGTCATTCTGAATATAAACTACCCCAAACTCCTCAATCAGATTCCAGTCTGTAACTCACTCCCAGGTATATGTTATTCTGTATATAAACCACCCCGAATTCATCAATCAGATTCCAGTCTGTAACCCACACACAGGTATCTGGTATTCTGTATATAAACTACCCCGAATTCCTAAATCAGATACCATTCTGTAACTCACTCCCAGGTATCTGTTATTCTATACACAAACAACCCCGAACTCCTCAATCAGATTCCAGTCTGTAACTCACTCCCAGGTATCTGTGATTTCGTGTATAAAGCACCCCGAATTCCTCAAACAGATTCCAGTCTGTAACCCACTCCCAGGTATCTGTTACTCTGTATATAAACTACCCTGAAATCCTCAATCAGATTCCAGTCGGTAACTCACTACCAGGTATCTGTTATTCTGTATACAAACCTGCCCGAATTCCTCGATCAGATTCCAGTCTGTAACCCACTCCCAGGTATCTGTTATTCTGTATATAAACTACCCTGAATTCCTCAATCAGATTCCAGTCTGTAACTCACTCCCAGGTATCTGTTATTCTGTAGACAAACCTCCCTGAATTCCTCAATCAGATTCCAGTCTATAACCCACTCCCAGGTATCTGTTATTCTGTATACAAACCACCCCGAATTCCTCAATCAGATTCCAGTCTGTAACTCACTCCCAGGTATATGTTATTCTGTATATAAACCACACCGAATTCCTCAATCAGATTCCAGTCTGTAACCCACTCCCAGGTATCTGATATTCTGTATATAAACTACCCCGAATTCCTCAACAGATTCCATTCTGTAACTCACTCCCAGGTATCTGTTATTCTGTATATAAACCACCCCGAATTCCTCAATCAGATTCCAGTCTGTAACCCACTCCCATGAATCTGTTATTCTGGATAGAAACCACCCCGAACTCCTCAAACAGATTCCAGTCCGTAACTCCGTCCCAGGTATCTGTTATTCTGTATATAAACCACCCAGAATTCCTCAATCAGATACCAGTCTGTAACTCACTTCCAACTCTCTGCGATTCTGTATATAAACTACCCCGAATTCCTCAATCAGATTCCAGTCTGTAACTCACTCCCAGGTATCAGTTATTCTATATACAAACAACCCCGAACTCCTCAATCAGATTCCAGTCTGTAACTCACTCCCAGGTATCTGTGGTTCCGTGTATAAAGCACCCCGAACTCCTCAATCAGATTCCAGTCTGTACCTCACTCCCAGGTATCTGTGATTCTGTATATAAACTAACCCGAATTGCTCAATCAGATTCCAGTCTGTAACCCACTCCCAGGTATCTGGTATTCTGTATATAAACTACCCCGAACTTCTCAATCAGATTCCAGTCTGAAACTCACTCCTAGGTATATGCTATTCTATATACAAACAATCCCGAACTCTTCAATCAGATTCCAGTCTGTAACTCACTCCCAGGTATCTGTGATTCCGTGTATAAAGCACCCCGAACTCCTCAATTAGATTCCAGTCTGTAACTCACTCCCAGGTATCTGTTATTCTGTATATAAACCACCGCGAACTCCTCAATCAGAATCCAGGCTGTAACTCACCCCCAGGTATAATTTATTCTATATATAAAGAACCCCGAACTCCTCAATCAGATTCCAGCCAGTAACCCACTCCCAGGTATCTGTTATTCTGAATATAAACTACCCCGAACTCCTCAATCAGATTCCAGTCTGTAACTCACTCCCAGGTATATGTTATTCTGTATATAAACCACCCCGAATTCATCAATCAGATTCCACTCTGTAACCCACTCACAGGTATCTGATATTCTGTATATAAACTACCCCGAATTCCTCAATCAGATACCATTCTGTAACTCACTCCCAGGTATCTGTTATTCTATATACAAACAACCCCGAACTCCTCAATCAGATTCCAGTCTGTAACTCACTCCCAGGTATCTGTGATTCCGTGTATAAAGCACCCCGAACTCCTCAATCAGATTCCAGTCTGTAACCCACTCCCAGGTTTCTTTTATTCTATATATAAACCACCCTGAATTCCTCAATCAGATTCCAGTCTGTAACTCACTCCCAGGTATCTGTTATTCTGTATATAAACCAACCTGAATTCCTCAATCAGATACCAGTCTGTAACCAACTCCCAGGTATCTGTTATTCTGTATATCAACCACCCCGAATTCCTCAAACAGATTCCAGTCTGTAACCCACTCTCAGGTATCTGTTATTCTGAATATAAACCACCCCGAACTCTTCAATCAGATTCCAGTCTGTAACTCACTCCCAGGTATCTGTTATTCTGTATATAAACTACCCCGAATTCCTAAATCAGATTCCAGTCTGTAACTCACTTCCAGCTATCTGTTATTCTGTATATAAACCACCCCGAACTCCTCAATCAGATTCCAGTCTGTAACTCACTCACAGGTATCTGTTATTCTGTGCATAAAACACCCCAAACTCCTAAATCAGATTCCAGTCTGTAACTCACTCCCAGGGATCTGTGATTCTGTATATAAACTAACCCGAATTGCTCAATCAGATTCCAGTCTGTAACCGACTCCCAGGTATCTGGTATTCTGTATATTAACTACCCCGAACTTCTCAATCAGATTCCAGTCTGTAACTCACTCCCAGGTATCTGTAATTCTATATACAAACAACCCCGAACTCCTCAATCAGATTCCAGTCTGTAACTCACTCCCAGGTATCTGTGATTCCGTGTATAAAGCACCCCGAACTCCTCAATCAGATTCCAGTCTGTAACTCACTCCCAGGTATCTGTTATTCTGTATATAAACCACCCCGAGCTCCTCAATCAGATTCCAGCCAGTAACCCACTCCCAGGTATCTGTTATTCTGAATATAAACTACCCCGAATTCCTCAATCCGATTCCAGTCTGTAACTCACTCCCAGGTATTTGTTATTCTGTATATAAACCACCGCGAATTCCTCAATCAGATCCCAGTCTGTAACTCACTCCCAGGTATCTGTTATTCTGTATATAAACTACCCCGAACTCCTCAATCAGATTCCAGTCTGTAACCCACTCCCAGGTATCTGTTACTCTGTATATAAACCACCCCGAATTCCTCAGTCAGATTCCAGTCTGTCACAACCTCCCAGATATCTGTTATTCTGTACATAAACTACCCCGAATTCTTCAATCAGATTCCAGTCTGTAACCCACTCCCAGCTGTCTGTTATTCTATATATAAACCACCCTGAATTCCTCAATCAGATTCCAGTCTGGAACCCACTCCCAGGTATCTGTTATTCTGTATATAAACCACCCCGAATTTCTCAATCAGATTCCAGTCTGTAACTCACTCCCAGGTGTCTGTTATTCTGTATACAAACTACCCCGAATTGCTCAATCAGATTCCAGTCTGTAACCCACTCCCAGGTATCTGGTATTATGTATATAAACTACCACGAACTTCTCAATCAGATTCCAGTCTGAAACTCACTCCTAGGTATCTGCTATTCTATATACAAGCAACCCCGAACTCTTCAATCAGATTCCAGTCTGTAACTCACTCCCAGGTATCTGTGATTCCGTGTATAAAGCACCCCGAATTCCTCAATCAGATTCCAGTCTGTAACTCACTCCCAGGTATCTGTTATTCAGTATATAAACCACCCCGAATTCGTCAATCAGATTCCAGTCTGGAACCCACTCCCAGGTATCTGTTATTCTACATATAAAACACCCTGAATTCATCAATCAGATTCCAATCTGTAAACCTCTCCCAGGTATCTGTTATTCAGCTTATAAACCACCCCGAATTCCTCAATCAGATTCCAGTCTGTAACCCAGTCCCAGGTATCTGTTATTCTGTATATAAACTACCCCGAATTCAACAATCAGATTCCAGTCTGTAACTCACTCCCAGGTATCTGTTATTCTGTATACAAACCACCCCGAATTCCTCAATCAGATTCCATTCTGTAACTCACTCCCAGGTATCTGTTATTCTGTATATAAACCACCCCGAAATCCTCAATCAGATTCCAGTCTGTAAATCACTCCCAGGTATCTGTTATTCTGTATATAAACCACCCCGAATTCTTCAATCAGATTCCAGTCTGTAACTCACTCCCAGGTATCTGTTATTCTGTATACAAACCTCCCCGAATTTCTCAATCAGATTCCAGTCTGTAACCCACTCCCAGGTATCTGTTATTCTGTATATAAACTACCCTGAATTCCTCAATCAGATTCCAGTCTGTAACTCACTCCCAGGTATCTGTTATTCTGTATGCAAACCTCCCCGAATTCCTCAATCAGATTCCAGTCTATAACCCACTCCCAGGTATCTGTTATTCTGTATACAAACCACCCCGAATTCCGCAATCAGATTCCAGTCTGTAACCAACTCCCAGGTATCTGTAATTCAGTATATAAACCACCCCGAATTCCTCAATCAGATTCCAGTCTGTAACCCACTCCCAGGTATCTGTTATTCTGTATATAAACCACCCCGAATTCGTCAATCAGATTCCAGTCTGTAACTCACTCCCAGGTATCTGTTATTCTGGAGATAAACTACCCCGACTTCCTCAATCAGATTCCAGTCTGTAACTCACTCCCAGGTATCTGTTATTCTGTATATAAACTACCCTGAATTCCTCAATCAGATTCCACTCTGTAACTCACTCCCAGGTATCTGTTATTCTGTAGATAAGCCTCCCTGAATTCTTCAATCAGCTTCCAGTCTATAACCCACTCCCAGGTATCTGTTATTCTGTATACAAACCACCCCGAATTCCTCAATCAGATTCCAGTCTGTAACTCACTCCCAGGTATATGTTATTCTGTATATAAACCACCCCGAATTCCTCAATCAGATTCCAGTCTGTAACCCACTCCCAGGTATCTGATATTCTGTATATAAACTACCCCGAATTCCTCAACAGATTCCATTCTGTAACTCACTCCCAGGTATCTGTTCTTCTGTATATAAACCACCCCGAATTCCTCAATCAGATTCCAGCCTGTAACCCACTCCCATGAATCTGTTATTCTGGATACAAACCACCCCGAACTCCTCAAACAGATTCCAGTCTGTAACTCACTCCATGGTATCTGTTATTCTGTATATAAACTACCCCGAATTCCTCAATCAGATTCCAGTCTGGAACTCACTCCCAGGTATCAGTTATTCCATATACAAACAACCCCGAACTCCTCAATCAGATTCCAGTCTGTAACTCACTCCCAGGTATCTGTGATTCCGTGTATAAAGCACCCCGAACTCCTCAATCAGATTCCAGTCTGTAACTCACTCCCAGGTATCTGTGATTCTGTACATAAACTAACCCAATTTGCTCAATCAGATTCCAGTCTGTAACCCACTCCCAGGTATCTGGTATTCTGTATATAAACTACCCCGAACTTCTCAATCAGATTCCAGTCTGTAACTCACTCCCAGGTATCAGTTATTCTATATACAAACAACCCCGAACTCCTCAATCAGATTCCAGTCTGTAACTCACTCCCAGGTATCTGTGATTCCGTGTATAAAGCACCCCGAACTCCTCAATCAGATTCCAGTCTGTAACTCACTCCCAGGTATCTGTGATTCTGTATATAAACTAACCCAAATTGCTCAATCAGATTCCAGTCTGTAACCCACTCCCAGGAATCTGGTATTCTGTATATAAACTACCCCGAACTTCTCAATCAGATTCCAGTCTGAAACTCACTCCTAGGTATCTGTTATTCTATATACAAACAGCCCCGAACTCCTCAATCAGATTCCAGTCTGTAACTCACTCCCAGGTATCTGTGATTCCTTGAATAAAGCACCCCGATCTCCTCAATTAGATTCCAGTCTGTAACTCACTCCCAGGTATCTGTTATTCTGTATATAAACCACCGCGAACTCCTCAATCAGAATCCAGTCTGTAACTCACTCCCAGGTATCTTTTATTCTATATATAAAGAACCCCGAATTCCTCAATCAGATTCCAGTCTGTCACCACCTCCCAGGTATCTGTTATTCTGTATATAAACTACCCCGAACTCCTCAATCAGATTCCAGTCTGTAATCCACTCCCAGGTATCTGTTATTCTATATATAAACCACCCTGAATTCATCAATCAGATTCCAGTCTGTAACCCACTCCCAGGTATCTGTTATTCTGTATATAAACCACCCCGAATTCTTCAATCAGATTCCAGTCTGTAACCCACTCCCAGGTATCTGTTGTTTTGTATATAAACCACCCCGAATTCCTCAATCAGATTCCAGTCTGTAACTCTCTCCCACGTATTTGTTATTCTGTATATAACCTACCCCGAACTCCTCAATCAGATTCCAGTCTGTAACCCACTCACAGGTATCTGTTAATCTGTATATAAACCACCCTGAATTCCTCAATCAGATACCAGTCTATAACCAACTCCCAGGTGTCTGTTATTCTGTATATAAACCACCCAATAATTCCTCAATCAGATTCCAGCCTGTAACCCACTCCCAGCTATCTGGTATTCTGTATATAAACCACCCCGAATTCCTCAATCAGATTCCAGTCTGTAACTCACTCCCAGGTATCTGTTATTCTGTATATAAACCACCCCGAATTCCTCAATCAGATTCCAGTCTGTAACTCACTCCCAGGTATCTGTTATTCTGAAAATAAACTACCCTGAATTCCTCTATCAGATACCAGTCTGTAACGAACTCCCAGGTGTCTGTTATTCTGTATATAAACCACCCAATAGTTACTCAATCAGATTCCAGTCTGTAACCCACTCCCAGGTATCTGTTATTCTGTATAAAAACCACCCCGAATTCCTCAATCAGATTCCAGTCTGTAACCCACTCCCATGAATCTGTTATTCCGTATACAAACCACCCCGAACTCCTCAAACAGATTCCAGTGTGTAACTCACTGCCAGGTATCTGTGATTCTGTATATAAACCTCCCCGAATTGCTCAATCAGATTCCAGTCTGTAACCCACTCCCAGGTATCTGTTATTCTGTATATAAACTACCCCGAACACCTCAATCAGATTCCAGCCTGTAACTCACTCCCAGGTATCTGTTATCCTGTATATAAACTACCCCGAACTCCTCAATCAGATTCCAGTCTGTAACCCACTCCCAGGTATCTGTTATTCTATATATAAACGACCCCGAATTCCTCAATCAATTTCCAGTCTGTAACCCACTCCCAGGTATCTGTTATTCTGTATATAACCTACCCCGAACTCCTCAATCAGATTCCAGTCTGTAACCCCCTCCCAGGTATCTGTTATTCGATATATAAACGACCCTGAATTCCTCAATCAGATTCCAGTCTGTAACTCACTCCCAGGCATCTGTTATTCTGTATATAAACTACCCTGAATTCCTCAATCAGATACCAGTCTGTAACCCCCTCCCAGGTATCTGTTATTCTGTATAAAAACCACCCCGAATTCCTCAATCAGATTTCAGTCTGTAACTCGCTCCCAGGTATCTGTTATTCTGTACATAAACTACCCCGAATTCCTCAATCAGATTCCAGTCTGTAACTGACTCCCAGGTATCTGTTACTCTGTATACAAACCACCCCGAACTCCTCAAACAGATTCCAGTCTGTAACTCACTCCCAGGTATCTTTTGTTCTATATATAAACAACCCCGAACTCCTCAATCAGATTCCAGCCTGTCACCCACTCCCAGGTATCTGTAATTCAGTATATAAACAACCCCGAACTCCTCAATCAGATTCCAGTCTGTAACTCACTCCCAGGTGTCTGTTATTCTGTATATAAACCACCCCGAATTCCTCAATCAGATTTCAGTCTGGAACTCACTACCAGGTATCTGTTATTCTGTATATAAATTACCCCGAACTCCTGAATCAGATTCCAGTCTGTAACCCACTCCCAGGTATCTGTTATTCTGTCTCCCAACCACCCCGAATTCATCAATCAGATTCCAATCTGTCACTCACTCCCAGGTATCTGTTATTCTGTATATAAACTACCCCGAACTCCTCAATCAGATTCCAGTCTGTAACCCACTCCCAGGTATCTGTTATTCTATATATAAACCACCCCGAATTCCTCAATCAGATTCCAGTCTGTAACCCACTCCCAGGTATCTGTTATTCTGTACATAAACTAGCCCGAATTCATCAATCAGATTCCAGTCTGGAACCCACTCCCAGGTATCTGTTATTCTGCATATAACCACCCTGAATTCCTCAATCAGACTCCAATCTGTAACCCTCTCCCAGGAATCTGTTATTCTGCTTATAACCCACCCTGAATTCCTCAATCAGATTCCAGTCGGTAACCCACTCCCAGGTATTTGTTATTCTGTATATAAACTAGCCCGAATTCTTCAATCAGATTCCAGTCTTTACCCACTCCCAGGTATGTGTTATTCTACATATAAACCACCCTGAATTCCTCAATCAGATACCAGCCTGTAACTCACTCCCAGGAATCTGTTATTCTGTATATAAATCACCCCGAACTCCTCAATCAGCTTCCAGTCTGTAACTCACTCCCAGGTATCTGTTATTCTGTAGAAAAAACACCCCGAACTCCTCAATCAGCTTCCAGTGTGTAACTCACTCCCAGGTATCTGTTATTCCGTGTATAAAGCACCCCGAACTCATCAATCAGATTCCAGTCTGTAACTCACTCCCAGGTATCTTTTATTCTATACATAAACAACCCCGAACTCCTCAATCAGATACCAGCCTGTATCCCACTCCCAGGTATCTGTTATTCTGTATATAAACAACCCCGAAATCCTCAATCAGATTCCAGTCTGTAACTCACTCCCAGGTATCTGTTATCCTGTATATAAACTACCCCGAACTCCTCAATCAGATTCCAGTCTGTCACCCACTCCCAGGTATCTGTTATTCTATATATAAATGACCCTGAATTCCTCAATCAATTTCCAGTCTGTAACCCACTCCCAGGTATCTGTTATTCTGTACATAAACCACCCCGAATTCCTCAATCAGATTCCAGCCTGTAACTCGCTCCCAGGTATCTGTTATTCTGTATATAAACTACCCCGAATTCCTCATTCAGATTCCAGTCTGTAACTGACTGCCAGGTATCTGTTACTCTGTATACAAACCACCCCGAACTCCTCAATCAGATTCCAGTCTGTAACCCACTCCCAGGTATCTGTTATTCTGTATATAAACTACCCCGAATTTCTCAATCAGATTCCAGTCTGTAACTCACTCCCATGAATCTGTTATTCTGTATACAAACCACCCCGATCTCCTCAAACAGATTCCAGTCTGTAACTCACTCCCAGGTATCTGTTATTCTGTATATAAACGACCCCGAATTCCTGAATCAGATTCCAGGCTGTATCTCACTCCCAGGTATCTGTTATTCTGTATATAAACCACCCGGAATTCCTGAATCAGATTCCAGTCTGTAACCCACTCCCAGGTATCTTTTATTCTGGAAATAAACCACCCCGAACTCCTCAATCAGATTCCAGCCTGTAACGCACTCCCAGGTATCTGTTATTCTGAAAATAAACCACCCCGAATTCCTCAATCAGATTCCAGTCTGTAACCCACTCCCAGGTATCTGTTATTCTGTATATAAACTACCCCGAATTCCTCAATCAGATTCAAGACTGTAACTCACTCCCAGGTATCTGTTGTTCTATATATAAACCACCCCGAATTCTTCAATCAGATTCCAGTCTGTAACCCACTCCCAGGTATCTGTTATTCTGTATATAAACCACCACGAATTCCTCAATCAGATTCCAGTCTGTAACCCACTCCCAGGTATCTCTTATTCTGTATATAAACTATCCGGAATTCCTCAATCAGATTCCAGCCTGTAACTCACTCCCAGGAATCTGTTATTCTGTATATAAACCACCCCGAATTCCTCAATCAGATTCCAGTCTGTCACCCACTCCCATGAATCTGTTATTCCGTATACAAACCACCCCAACTCCTCAAACAGATTCCAGTCTGTAACCCACTCCCAGATATCTGTTATTCTGTATACAAACCTCCCCGAATTCCTCAATCAGATTCCAGTCTGTAACCCACTCCCAGGTATCTGTTATTCTGGATATAAACCTCCCCGAACTCCTCAATCAGATTCCAGTCTGTAACTCACTCCCAGGTATCTGTTATTCTGTATTTCAACTACCCCGAACTCCTCAATCAGATTCCAGTGTGTAACCCACTCCGAGGTATCTGTTATTCTGTGTACAAACCACCCCGACTCCTCAATCAGATTCCAGTCTGTAACTCAGTCTCAGGTATCTGTTATTCTGTATATAAACTACCCCAAATTCCTCAATCAGATTCCAGTCTGTAACCGACTGCAAGGTATCTGTTACTCTGTATATAAACCACCATGAACTCCTCAATCAGATTCCAGTCTGTAAATCACTCCCAGGTACCTGTTATTCTGTGTACAAACCTCCCAGAATTCCTCAATCAGATTCCTGTTTGTAACCCACTCCCAGGTATCTGTTATTCTGTATATAAACCTCCCCGAATTCCTCAATCAGATTCCAGTCTGTAACTCACTCCCAGATATCTGTTATTCTCTATATAAACCAACCCGAATTCCTCAATCAGATTCCAGTCTGTAACACACTCCCAGGTATCTGTTATTCTGTATTTCAACTACCCCGAACTCCTCAATCAGATTCCAGTCTGTAACTCACTCCCAGGTATCTGTTATTCTGTATTTCAACTACCCCGAACTCCTCAATCAGATTCCAGCCTGTAACTCACTGCCAGGTATCTGTTATTCTGTATATAAACCTCGCCGAATTCCTAAATCAGATTCCAGTCTGTAACCCACTCCCAGGTATCTGCTATTCCGTGGAGAAAGCACCCCGAACTGCTCAATCAGATTCCAGTCTGTAACTCACTCCCAGCTATCTGTTATTTTGCATATAAACCACCCCGAACTCCTCAATCAGATTCTAGTCTAGAACTCACTCCCAGGTATCTGTTATTCTATATATAAACAACCCCGAACTCCTCAATCAGATTCCAGCCTGTAACCCACTCCCAGGTATCTGTTATTCTGTATATAAACCACCCCGAACTCTTCAATCAGATTCCAGTCTGTAACTCACTCCCAGGTATCTGTAATTCTGTATATAAACCACCCCGAATTCCTCAATCAGATTCCAGTCTGTAACCCAATTCCAGGTATCTGTTATTCTGTATATAAACTACCCCGAACTCCTCAATCAGATTCCAGCCTGTAACTCACACCCAGGTATCTGTTATTCTGTTTATAAACCACCCCGAACTCCACAATCAGATTCCAGCCGGTAACCCACTCCCAGGTATCTGTTATTCGATATACAAACCACCCCGAATTCCTCAATCAGATTCCAGTCTGTAACCCACTCCCAGGTATCTGTTATTCTGTATATAAACTACCCCGAATTCCACAATCAGATTACAGTCTGTAACTCACTCCCAGGTATCTGTTATTCTGTGTACAAACCACCCCGACTCCTCAATCAGATTCCAGTCTGTAACTCAGTCTCAGGTATCTGTTATTCTGTATATAAACTACCCCAAATTCCTCAATCAGATTCCAGTCTGTAACCGACTGCAAGGTATCTGTTACTCTGTATATAAACCACCATGAACTCCTCAATCAGATTCCAGTCTGTAAATCACTCCCAGGTACCTGTTATTCTGTGTACAAACCTCCCAGA
The DNA here is from genome assembly GCF_030684315.1 of Stegostoma tigrinum. Taxonomy (NCBI): domain Eukaryota; kingdom Metazoa; phylum Chordata; class Chondrichthyes; order Orectolobiformes; family Stegostomatidae; genus Stegostoma; species Stegostoma tigrinum. The sequence continues at coordinate 11,368,411 of NC_081395.1, read as the reverse complement.
ATTCCTCAATCAGATTCCGGTTTGTAACCCACTCCCAGGTATCTGTTATTCTGTATATAAACCTCCCCGAATTCCTCAATCAGATTCCAGTCTGTAACTCACTCCCAGATATCTGTTATTCTCTATATAAACCAACCCGAATTCCTCAATCAGATTCCAGTCTGTAACACACTCCCAGGTATCTGTTATTCTGTATTTCAACTACCCCGAACTCCTCAATCAGATTCCAGTCTGTAACTCACTCCCAGGTATCTGTTATTCTGTATTTCAACTACCCCGAACTCCTCAATCAGATTCCAGCCTGTAACTCACTGCCAGGTATCTGTTATTCTGTATATAAACCTCGCCGAATTCCTAAATCAGATTCCAGTCTGTAACCCACTCCCAGGTATCTGTTATTCTATATACAAACAACCCCGAACTCCTCAATCAGATTCCAGTCTGTAACCCACTCCCAGGTATCTGTTATTCCGTGTATAAAGCACCCCGAACTCCTCAATCAGATTCCAGTCTGTAACTCACTCCCAGCTATCTGTTATTCTGCATATAAACCACCCCGAACTCCTCAATCAGATTCTTGTCTAGAACTCACTCCCAGGTATCTGTTATTCTATATATAAACAACCCCGAACTCCTCAATCAGATTCCAGCCTGTAACCCACTCCCAGGTATCTGTTATTCTGTATATAAACCACCCCGAACTCTTCAATCAGATTCCAGTCTGTAACTCACTCCCAGGTATCTGTAATTCTGTATATAAACCACCCCGAATTCCTCAATCAGATTCCAGTCTGTAACCCAATTCCAGGTATCTGTTATTCTGTATATAAACTACCCCGAACTCCTCAATCAGATTCCAGCCTGTAACTCACTCCCAGGTATCTGTTATTCAGTATATAAACCTCCCCGAACTCCTCAATCAGATTCCAGTCAGTAACTCACTCCCAGGAATCTGTTATTCTGTATATAAACCACCCCGAACTCCTCAATCAGATTCCAGTCAGTAACTCACTCCCAGGTATCTGTTATTCTGTATATAAACCACCCCGAATTCCTCAATCAGATTCCAGTCTGTAACTCACTCCCAGGTATCTGTTATTCTGTATAGAAACCACCGCGAATTCCTCAATCAGATTCCAGTCTGTAACCAAATTCCAGGTATCTGTTATTCTGTATATAAACCACCCCGAATTCCTCAATCAGATTCTAGTCTGTAACCCAATTCCAGGTATCTGATATTCTGAATATAAACTGACCCGAACCCCTCAATCAGATTCCAGCCTGTAACTCACTCCCAGGTATCTGTTATTCTCTATATAAACCACCCGGAACTCCAAAATCAGATTCCAGTCTGTAACACACTCCCAGGTATCTGTTATTCTGTATACAAACTACCCCGAATTCCTCAATCAGATTCCAGTCTGTAACTCACTCCCAGGTATCTGTTATTCTGTATACAACCACCCCGAATTCCTATTCAGATTCCTGTCTGTAACTCACTGCCAGGTATCTCTTATTCTGTATATAAACTACCCCAAATTCAACAATCAGATTCCAGTCTGTAACTCACTCCCAGGTATCTGTTACTCTGTATCCAAACCACCCCGAGCTCCTCAATCAGATTCCAGTCTGTAACTCACTCCCAGGTATCTGTTATTCTGTATATAAACGACACGGAACTCCTCAATCAGATTCCAGTCTGTAACTCACTCCCAGGGATCTGTTCTTCTGTATATAAACCACCCCGAATTCCTCAATCAGATTCCAGCCTGTAACCCACTCCCATGAATCTGTTATTCTGGATACAAACCACCCCGAATTCCTCAATCAGATTCCAGTCTGTAACTCACTCCCAGGTATCTGTTATTCAGTATATAAACCACCCCGAATTCGTCAATCAGATTCCAGTCTGGAACCCACTCCCAGGTATCTGTTATTCTACATATAAAACACCCTGAATTCATCAATCAGATTCCAATCTGTAAACCTCTCCCAGGTATCTGTTATTCAGCTTATAAACCACCCCGAATTCCTCAATCAGATTCCAGTCTGTAACCCAGTCCCAGGTATCTGTTATTCTGTATATAAACTACCCCGAATTCAACAATCAGATTCCAGTCTGTAACTCACTCCCAGGTATCTGTTATTCTGTATACAAACCACCCCGAATTCCTCAATCAGATTCCATTCTGTAACTCACTCCCAGGTATCTGTTATTCTGTATATAAACCACCCCGAAATCCTCAATCAGATTCCAGTCTGTAAATCACTCCCAGGTATCTGTTATTCTGTATATAAACCACCCCGAATTCTTCAATCAGATTCCAGTCTGTAACTCACTCCCAGGTATCTGTTATTCTGTATACAAACCTCCCCGAATTTCTCAATCAGATTCCAGTCTGTAACCCACTCCCAGGTATCTGTTATTCTGTATATAAACTACCCTGAATTCCTCAATCAGATTCCAGTCTGTAACTCACTCCCAGGTATCTGTTATTCTGTATGCAAACCTCCCCGAATTCCTCAATCAGATTCCAGTCTATAACCCACTCCCAGGTATCTGTTATTCTGTATACAAACCACCCCGAATTCCGCAATCAGATTCCAGTCTGTAACCAACTCCCAGGTATCTGTAATTCAGTATATAAACCACCCCGAATTCCTCAATCAGATTCCAGTCTGTAACCCACTCCCAGGTATCTGTTATTCTGTATATAAACCACCCCGAATTCGTCAATCAGATTCCAGTCTGTAACTCACTCCCAGGTATCTGTTATTCTGGAGATAAACTACCCCGACTTCCTCAATCAGATTCCAGTCTGTAACTCACTCCCAGGTATCTGTTATTCTGTATATAAACTACCCTGAATTCCTCAATCAGATTCCACTCTGTAACTCACTCCCAGGTATCTGTTATTCTGTAGATAAGCCTCCCTGAATTCTTCAATCAGCTTCCAGTCTATAACCCACTCCCAGGTATCTGTTATTCTGTATACAAACCACCCCGAATTCCTCAATCAGATTCCAGTCTGTAACTCACTCCCAGGTATATGTTATTCTGTATATAAACCACCCCGAATTCCTCAATCAGATTCCAGTCTGTAACCCACTCCCAGGTATCTGATATTCTGTATATAAACTACCCCGAATTCCTCAACAGATTCCATTCTGTAACTCACTCCCAGGTATCTGTTCTTCTGTATATAAACCACCCCGAATTCCTCAATCAGATTCCAGCCTGTAACCCACTCCCATGAATCTGTTATTCTGGATACAAACCACCCCGAACTCCTCAAACAGATTCCAGTCTGTAACTCACTCCATGGTATCTGTTATTCTGTATATAAACTACCCCGAATTCCTCAATCAGATTCCAGTCTGGAACTCACTCCCAGGTATCAGTTATTCCATATACAAACAACCCCGAACTCCTCAATCAGATTCCAGTCTGTAACTCACTCCCAGGTATCTGTGATTCCGTGTATAAAGCACCCCGAACTCCTCAATCAGATTCCAGTCTGTAACTCACTCCCAGGTATCTGTGATTCTGTACATAAACTAACCCAATTTGCTCAATCAGATTCCAGTCTGTAACCCACTCCCAGGTATCTGGTATTCTGTATATAAACTACCCCGAACTTCTCAATCAGATTCCAGTCTGTAACTCACTCCCAGGTATCAGTTATTCTATATACAAACAACCCCGAACTCCTCAATCAGATTCCAGTCTGTAACTCACTCCCAGGTATCTGTGATTCCGTGTATAAAGCACCCCGAACTCCTCAATCAGATTCCAGTCTGTAACTCACTCCCAGGTATCTGTGATTCTGTATATAAACTAACCCAAATTGCTCAATCAGATTCCAGTCTGTAACCCACTCCCAGGAATCTGGTATTCTGTATATAAACTACCCCGAACTTCTCAATCAGATTCCAGTCTGAAACTCACTCCTAGGTATCTGTTATTCTATATACAAACAGCCCCGAACTCCTCAATCAGATTCCAGTCTGTAACTCACTCCCAGGTATCTGTGATTCCTTGAATAAAGCACCCCGATCTCCTCAATTAGATTCCAGTCTGTAACTCACTCCCAGGTATCTGTTATTCTGTATATAAACCACCGCGAACTCCTCAATCAGAATCCAGTCTGTAACTCACTCCCAGGTATCTTTTATTCTATATATAAAGAACCCCGAATTCCTCAATCAGATTCCAGTCTGTCACCACCTCCCAGGTATCTGTTATTCTGTATATAAACTACCCCGAACTCCTCAATCAGATTCCAGTCTGTAATCCACTCCCAGGTATCTGTTATTCTATATATAAACCACCCTGAATTCATCAATCAGATTCCAGTCTGTAACCCACTCCCAGGTATCTGTTATTCTGTATATAAACCACCCCGAATTCTTCAATCAGATTCCAGTCTGTAACCCACTCCCAGGTATCTGTTGTTTTGTATATAAACCACCCCGAATTCCTCAATCAGATTCCAGTCTGTAACTCTCTCCCACGTATTTGTTATTCTGTATATAACCTACCCCGAACTCCTCAATCAGATTCCAGTCTGTAACCCACTCACAGGTATCTGTTAATCTGTATATAAACCACCCTGAATTCCTCAATCAGATACCAGTCTATAACCAACTCCCAGGTGTCTGTTATTCTGTATATAAACCACCCAATAATTCCTCAATCAGATTCCAGCCTGTAACCCACTCCCAGCTATCTGGTATTCTGTATATAAACCACCCCGAATTCCTCAATCAGATTCCAGTCTGTAACTCACTCCCAGGTATCTGTTATTCTGTATATAAACCACCCCGAATTCCTCAATCAGATTCCAGTCTGTAACTCACTCCCAGGTATCTGTTATTCTGAAAATAAACTACCCTGAATTCCTCTATCAGATACCAGTCTGTAACGAACTCCCAGGTGTCTGTTATTCTGTATATAAACCACCCAATAGTTACTCAATCAGATTCCAGTCTGTAACCCACTCCCAGGTATCTGTTATTCTGTATAAAAACCACCCCGAATTCCTCAATCAGATTCCAGTCTGTAACCCACTCCCATGAATCTGTTATTCCGTATACAAACCACCCCGAACTCCTCAAACAGATTCCAGTGTGTAACTCACTGCCAGGTATCTGTGATTCTGTATATAAACCTCCCCGAATTGCTCAATCAGATTCCAGTCTGTAACCCACTCCCAGGTATCTGTTATTCTGTATATAAACTACCCCGAACACCTCAATCAGATTCCAGCCTGTAACTCACTCCCAGGTATCTGTTATCCTGTATATAAACTACCCCGAACTCCTCAATCAGATTCCAGTCTGTAACCCACTCCCAGGTATCTGTTATTCTATATATAAACGACCCCGAATTCCTCAATCAATTTCCAGTCTGTAACCCACTCCCAGGTATCTGTTATTCTGTATATAACCTACCCCGAACTCCTCAATCAGATTCCAGTCTGTAACCCCCTCCCAGGTATCTGTTATTCGATATATAAACGACCCTGAATTCCTCAATCAGATTCCAGTCTGTAACTCACTCCCAGGCATCTGTTATTCTGTATATAAACTACCCTGAATTCCTCAATCAGATACCAGTCTGTAACCCCCTCCCAGGTATCTGTTATTCTGTATAAAAACCACCCCGAATTCCTCAATCAGATTTCAGTCTGTAACTCGCTCCCAGGTATCTGTTATTCTGTACATAAACTACCCCGAATTCCTCAATCAGATTCCAGTCTGTAACTGACTCCCAGGTATCTGTTACTCTGTATACAAACCACCCCGAACTCCTCAAACAGATTCCAGTCTGTAACTCACTCCCAGGTATCTTTTGTTCTATATATAAACAACCCCGAACTCCTCAATCAGATTCCAGCCTGTCACCCACTCCCAGGTATCTGTAATTCAGTATATAAACAACCCCGAACTCCTCAATCAGATTCCAGTCTGTAACTCACTCCCAGGTGTCTGTTATTCTGTATATAAACCACCCCGAATTCCTCAATCAGATTTCAGTCTGGAACTCACTACCAGGTATCTGTTATTCTGTATATAAATTACCCCGAACTCCTGAATCAGATTCCAGTCTGTAACCCACTCCCAGGTATCTGTTATTCTGTCTCCCAACCACCCCGAATTCATCAATCAGATTCCAATCTGTCACTCACTCCCAGGTATCTGTTATTCTGTATATAAACTACCCCGAACTCCTCAATCAGATTCCAGTCTGTAACCCACTCCCAGGTATCTGTTATTCTATATATAAACCACCCCGAATTCCTCAATCAGATTCCAGTCTGTAACCCACTCCCAGGTATCTGTTATTCTGTACATAAACTAGCCCGAATTCATCAATCAGATTCCAGTCTGGAACCCACTCCCAGGTATCTGTTATTCTGCATATAACCACCCTGAATTCCTCAATCAGACTCCAATCTGTAACCCTCTCCCAGGAATCTGTTATTCTGCTTATAACCCACCCTGAATTCCTCAATCAGATTCCAGTCGGTAACCCACTCCCAGGTATTTGTTATTCTGTATATAAACTAGCCCGAATTCTTCAATCAGATTCCAGTCTTTACCCACTCCCAGGTATGTGTTATTCTACATATAAACCACCCTGAATTCCTCAATCAGATACCAGCCTGTAACTCACTCCCAGGAATCTGTTATTCTGTATATAAATCACCCCGAACTCCTCAATCAGCTTCCAGTCTGTAACTCACTCCCAGGTATCTGTTATTCTGTAGAAAAAACACCCCGAACTCCTCAATCAGCTTCCAGTGTGTAACTCACTCCCAGGTATCTGTTATTCCGTGTATAAAGCACCCCGAACTCATCAATCAGATTCCAGTCTGTAACTCACTCCCAGGTATCTTTTATTCTATACATAAACAACCCCGAACTCCTCAATCAGATACCAGCCTGTATCCCACTCCCAGGTATCTGTTATTCTGTATATAAACAACCCCGAAATCCTCAATCAGATTCCAGTCTGTAACTCACTCCCAGGTATCTGTTATCCTGTATATAAACTACCCCGAACTCCTCAATCAGATTCCAGTCTGTCACCCACTCCCAGGTATCTGTTATTCTATATATAAATGACCCTGAATTCCTCAATCAATTTCCAGTCTGTAACCCACTCCCAGGTATCTGTTATTCTGTACATAAACCACCCCGAATTCCTCAATCAGATTCCAGCCTGTAACTCGCTCCCAGGTATCTGTTATTCTGTATATAAACTACCCCGAATTCCTCATTCAGATTCCAGTCTGTAACTGACTGCCAGGTATCTGTTACTCTGTATACAAACCACCCCGAACTCCTCAATCAGATTCCAGTCTGTAACCCACTCCCAGGTATCTGTTATTCTGTATATAAACTACCCCGAATTTCTCAATCAGATTCCAGTCTGTAACTCACTCCCATGAATCTGTTATTCTGTATACAAACCACCCCGATCTCCTCAAACAGATTCCAGTCTGTAACTCACTCCCAGGTATCTGTTATTCTGTATATAAACGACCCCGAATTCCTGAATCAGATTCCAGGCTGTATCTCACTCCCAGGTATCTGTTATTCTGTATATAAACCACCCGGAATTCCTGAATCAGATTCCAGTCTGTAACCCACTCCCAGGTATCTTTTATTCTGGAAATAAACCACCCCGAACTCCTCAATCAGATTCCAGCCTGTAACGCACTCCCAGGTATCTGTTATTCTGAAAATAAACCACCCCGAATTCCTCAATCAGATTCCAGTCTGTAACCCACTCCCAGGTATCTGTTATTCTGTATATAAACTACCCCGAATTCCTCAATCAGATTCAAGACTGTAACTCACTCCCAGGTATCTGTTGTTCTATATATAAACCACCCCGAATTCTTCAATCAGATTCCAGTCTGTAACCCACTCCCAGGTATCTGTTATTCTGTATATAAACCACCACGAATTCCTCAATCAGATTCCAGTCTGTAACCCACTCCCAGGTATCTCTTATTCTGTATATAAACTATCCGGAATTCCTCAATCAGATTCCAGCCTGTAACTCACTCCCAGGAATCTGTTATTCTGTATATAAACCACCCCGAATTCCTCAATCAGATTCCAGTCTGTCACCCACTCCCATGAATCTGTTATTCCGTATACAAACCACCCCAACTCCTCAAACAGATTCCAGTCTGTAACCCACTCCCAGATATCTGTTATTCTGTATACAAACCTCCCCGAATTCCTCAATCAGATTCCAGTCTGTAACCCACTCCCAGGTATCTGTTATTCTGGATATAAACCTCCCCGAACTCCTCAATCAGATTCCAGTCTGTAACTCACTCCCAGGTATCTGTTATTCTGTATTTCAACTACCCCGAACTCCTCAATCAGATTCCAGTGTGTAACCCACTCCGAGGTATCTGTTATTCTGTGTACAAACCACCCCGACTCCTCAATCAGATTCCAGTCTGTAACTCAGTCTCAGGTATCTGTTATTCTGTATATAAACTACCCCAAATTCCTCAATCAGATTCCAGTCTGTAACCGACTGCAAGGTATCTGTTACTCTGTATATAAACCACCATGAACTCCTCAATCAGATTCCAGTCTGTAAATCACTCCCAGGTACCTGTTATTCTGTGTACAAACCTCCCAGAATTCCTCAATCAGATTCCTGTTTGTAACCCACTCCCAGGTATCTGTTATTCTGTATATAAACCTCCCCGAATTCCTCAATCAGATTCCAGTCTGTAACTCACTCCCAGATATCTGTTATTCTCTATATAAACCAACCCGAATTCCTCAATCAGATTCCAGTCTGTAACACACTCCCAGGTATCTGTTATTCTGTATTTCAACTACCCCGAACTCCTCAATCAGATTCCAGTCTGTAACTCACTCCCAGGTATCTGTTATTCTGTATTTCAACTACCCCGAACTCCTCAATCAGATTCCAGCCTGTAACTCACTGCCAGGTATCTGTTATTCTGTATATAAACCTCGCCGAATTCCTAAATCAGATTCCAGTCTGTAACCCACTCCCAGGTATCTGCTATTCCGTGGAGAAAGCACCCCGAACTGCTCAATCAGATTCCAGTCTGTAACTCACTCCCAGCTATCTGTTATTTTGCATATAAACCACCCCGAACTCCTCAATCAGATTCTAGTCTAGAACTCACTCCCAGGTATCTGTTATTCTATATATAAACAACCCCGAACTCCTCAATCAGATTCCAGCCTGTAACCCACTCCCAGGTATCTGTTATTCTGTATATAAACCACCCCGAACTCTTCAATCAGATTCCAGTCTGTAACTCACTCCCAGGTATCTGTAATTCTGTATATAAACCACCCCGAATTCCTCAATCAGATTCCAGTCTGTAACCCAATTCCAGGTATCTGTTATTCTGTATATAAACTACCCCGAACTCCTCAATCAGATTCCAGCCTGTAACTCACACCCAGGTATCTGTTATTCTGTTTATAAACCACCCCGAACTCCACAATCAGATTCCAGCCGGTAACCCACTCCCAGGTATCTGTTATTCGATATACAAACCACCCCGAATTCCTCAATCAGATTCCAGTCTGTAACCCACTCCCAGGTATCTGTTATTCTGTATATAAACTACCCCGAATTCCACAATCAGATTACAGTCTGTAACTCACTCCCAGGTATCTGTTATTCTGTGTACAAACCACCCCGACTCCTCAATCAGATTCCAGTCTGTAACTCAGTCTCAGGTATCTGTTATTCTGTATATAAACTACCCCAAATTCCTCAATCAGATTCCAGTCTGTAACCGACTGCAAGGTATCTGTTACTCTGTATATAAACCACCATGAACTCCTCAATCAGATTCCAGTCTGTAAATCACTCCCAGGTACCTGTTATTCTGTGTACAAACCTCCCAGAATTCCTCAATCAGATTCCGGTTTGTAACCCACTCCCAGGTATCTGTTATTCTGTATATAAACCTCCCCGAATTCCTCAATCAGATTCCAGTCTGTAACTCACTCCCAGATATCTGTTATTCTCTATATAAACCAACCCGAATTCCTCAATCAGATTCCAGTCTGTAACACACTCCCAGGTATCTGTTATTCTGTATTTCAACTACCCCGAACTCCTCAATCAGATTCCAGTCTGTAACTCACTCCCAGGTATCTGTTATTCTGTATTTCAACTACCCCGAACTCCTCAATCAGATTCCAGCCTGTAACTCACTGCCAGGTATCTGTTATTCTGTATATAAACCTCGCCGAATTCCTAAATCAGATTCCAGTCTGTAACCCACTCCCAGGTATCTGTTATTCTATATACAAACAACCCCGAACTCCTCAATCAGATTCCAGTCTGTAACCCACTCCCAGGTATCTGTTATTCCGTGTATAAAGCACCCCGAACTCCTCAATCAGATTCCAGTCTGTAACCCACTCCCAGGTATCTGTTATTCCGTGTATAAAGCACCCCGAACTCCTCAATCAGATTCCAGCCTGTAACCCACTCCCAGGTATCTGTTATTCTGTATATAAACGACACGGAACTCCTCAATCAGATTCCAGTCTGTAACTCACTCCCAGGTATCTGTTATTCTGTATATAAACTATCCCGAATTCCTCAATCAGATTCCAGTCTGATACCAAGTCCCAGGTATCTGTTATTCTGTATATAAACTACCCCGAACTCCTCTATCAGATTCCCGCCTGTAACTCACTCCCAGGTATCTGTTATTCTGTATATAATATACCCCGAATTCCTCAATCAGATTCGAGTCTGTAACCCACTCCCAGGTATCTGTTATTCTGTGTTAAAACCACCCCGAATTCGTCAATCAGATTCCAGTCTGTAACTCACTCCCAGGTATCTGTTATTCTGTGTATAAACTACCCCGAACTCCTCAATCAGATTCTAGTCTGTAACCCACTCCCAGGTATCTGTTATTCTGTATATAAACCTCCCCGAATTCCTCAATCAGATTCCAGACTGTAACTCACTCCCAGGTATCTGTTATTCTGTATATTAACTACCCCGAATTCCTCAATCAGATTCCAGCCTGTAACACACTCCCAGGTATCTGTAATTCTGTATATAAACCACCCCGAATTCCTCAATCAGATTCCAGTCTGTAACTCACTCCCAGGTATCTGTTATTCTGTATATAAACCACCCCGAATTCCTCAATCAGATTCCAGTCTGTAACCCAATTCCAGGTATCTGTTATTCTGTATATAAACCTCCCCGAACTCCTCAATCAGATTCCAGTCTGTAACTCACTCCAAGGAATCTCTTATTCTGTATATAAACCACCCCGAACTCCTCAATCAGATTCCAGTCTGAAACTCACTCCCAGGTATCTGTTATTCTGTATATAAACTACCCCGAACTTCACAATCAGATTCAAGTCTGTAACTCACTCCCAGGTATCTGTTATTCTGTATATAAGCCACCCCGAATTCCTCAATCAGATTCCAGTCTGTAACTCACACCCAGGTATCTGTTATTCTGTGTATGAAGCACCCCGAACTCCTCAATCAGATTCCAGTCTGTAACTCACTCCCAGGTATCTGTTATTCTGTATATAAACGACCCCGAACTCCTCAATCAGTATCCAGTCTGTAACTCACTCCAAGGTATCTGTTCTTCTGTATATAAACTACCCCGAACTCCTCAATCAGATTCCAGCCTGTAACTCACTCCCAGGTATCTGTTATTCTGAATAAAAAATACCCCGAATTCCTCAATCAGATTCCAGTCTGTAACTCACTCCCCGGTATCTGTTATTCTGTATATAAACTACCCCGAATTCCTCAATCAGATTCCAGTCTGTAACCAACTCTCAGGTATCTGTTATTCTGTATACAAACCATCCCGAATTCCTCAATCAGATTCCAGGCTGTAACCCTCTCCCAGGTATCTGTTCTTCTGTATATAACCTACCCCGAACTCCTCAATCAGATTCCAGCCTGTAACTCACTCCCAGGTATCTGTTATTCTGTATATAGAACCCTCCGAACTCCTCAATCAGATTCCAGTCTGTAACTCACACCCAGGTATCTGTTATTCTGTTTATAAACCACCCCGAACTCCACAATCAGATTCCAGCCGGTAACCCACTCCCAGGTATCTGTTATTCTATATACAAACCACCCCGAATTCCTCAATCAGATTCCAGTCAGTAGCCCACTCCCAGGTATCTGTTATTCTGTATATAAACTACCCCGAACTCCTCAATCAGATTCCAGTCTGTAACTCAGTCTCAGGTATCTGTTATTCTGTATATAAACTACCCCAAATTCCTCAATCAGATTCCAGTCTGTAACCGACTGCAAGGTATCTGTTACTCTGTATATAAACCACCATAAACTCCTCAATCAGATTCCAGTCTGTAAATCACTCCCAGGTACCTGTTATTCTGTGTACAAACCTCCCAGAATTCCTCAATCAGATTCCGGTCGGTAACCCACTCCCAGGTATCTGTTATTCTGTATATAAACCACCCCGAATTCCTCAATCAGATTCCAGTCTGTAACACACTCCCAGGTATCTGTTATTCTGTATATAAACCTCCCCGAACTCCTCAATCAGATTCCAGTCTGTAACTCACTCCCAGGTATCTGTTATTCTGTATTTCAACTACCCCGAACTCCTCAATCAGATTCCAGCCTGTAACTCACTGCCAGGTATCTGTTATTCTGTATATAAACCTCGCCGAATTCCTAAATCAGATTCCAGTCTGTAACCCACTCCCAGGTATCTGTTATTCTACATACAAACAACCCCGAACTCCTCAATCAGATTCCAGTCTGTAACCCACTCCCAGGTATCTGTTATTCCGTGTATAAAGCACCCCGAACTCCTCAATCAGATTCCAGTCTGTAACTCACTCCCAGCTCTCTGTTATTCTGCATATAAACCACCCCGAACTCCTCAATCAGATTCTAGTCTAGAACTCACTCCCAGGTATCTGTTATTCGATATATAAACAACCCCGAACTCCTCAATCAGATTCCAGCCTGTAACCCACTCCCAGGTATCTGTTATTCTGTATATAAACCACCCCGAATTCCTATTCAGATTCCTGTCTGTAACTCACTCCCAGGTATCTCTTATTCTGTATATAAACTACCCCAAATTCAACAATCAGATTCCAGTCTGTAACTCACTCCCAGGTATCTGTTACTCTGTATCCAAACCACCCCGAGCTCCTCAATCAGATTCCAGTCTGTAACTCACTCCCAGGTATCTGTTATTCTGTATATAAACGACACGGAACTCCTCAATCAGATTCCAGTCTGTAACTCACTCCCAGGTATCTGTTATTCTGTATATAAACTATCCCGAATTCCTCAATCAGATTCCAGTCTGATACCAAGTCCCAGGTATCTGTTATTCTGTATATAAACTACCCCGAACTCCTCAATCAGATTCCCGCCTGTAACTCACTCCCAGGTATCTGTTATTCTGTATATAATATACCCCGAATTCCTCAATCAGATTCGAGTCTGTAACCCACTCCCAGGTATCTGTTATTCTGTGTTTCAACCACCCCGAATTCGTCAATCAGATTCCAGTCTGTAACTCACTCCCAGGTATCTGTTATTCTGTATACAAACCACCCCGAATTCCTCATTCAGATTCCAGTCTGTAACTCACTCCCAGGTATCTGTTATTCTGTATATAAACTACCCCGAACTCCTCAATCAGATTCTAGTCTGTAACCCACTCCCAGGTATCTGTTATTCTGTATATAAACCTCCCCGAATTCCTCAATCAGATTCCAGACTGTAACTCACTCCCAGGTATCTGTTATTCTGTATATTAACTACCCCGAATTCCTCAATCAGATTCCAGCCTGTAACACACTCCCAGGTATCTGTAATTCTGTATATAAACCACCCCGAAATCCTCAATCAGATTCCAGTCTGTAACTCACTCCCAGGTATCTGTTATTCTGTATATAAACCACCCCGAATTCCTCAATCAGATTTCAGTCTGTAACCCAATTCCAGGTATCTGTTATTCTGTATATAAACCTCCCCGAACTCCTCAATCAGATTCCAGTCTGTAACTCACTCCAAGGAATCTCTTATTCTGTATATAAACCACCCCGAACTCCTCAATCAGATTCCAGTCCGAAACTCACTCCCAGGTATCTGTTATTCTGTATATAAACTACCCCGAACTTCACAATCAGATTCAAGTCTGTAACTCACTCCCAGGTATCTGTTATTCTGTATATAAGCCACCCCGAATTCCTCAATCAGATTCCAGTCTGTAACTCACACCCAGGTATCTGTTATTCTGTGTATGAAGCACCCCGAACTCCTCAATCAGATTCCAGTCTGTAACTCACTCCCAGGTATCTGTTATTCTGTATATAAACGACCCCGAACTCCTCAATCAGTATCCAGTCTGTAACTCACTCCAAGGTATCTGTTCTTCTGTATATAAACTACCCCGAACTCCTCAATCAGATTCCAGCCTGTAACTCACTCCCAGGTATCTGTTATTCTGAATAAAAAATACCCCGAATTCCTCAATCAGATTCCAGTCTGTAACTCACTCCCCGGTATCTGTTATTCTGTTTACAACCCATCCCGAATTCCTCAATCAGATTCCAGGCTGTAACCCTCTCCCAGGTATCTGTTCTTCTGTATATAACCTACCCCGAACTCCTCAATCAGATTCCAGCCTGTAACTCACTCCCAGGTATCTGTTATTCTGTATATAGACCCCTCCGTACTCCTCAATCAGATTCCAGTCTGTAACTCACACCCAGGTATCTGTTATTCTGTTTATAAACCACCCCGAACTCCACAATCAGATTCCAGCCGGTAACCCACTCCCAGGTATCTGTTATTCTATATACAAACCACCCCGAATTCCTCAATCAGATTCCAGTCTGTAGCCCACTCCCAGGTATCTGTTATTCTGTATATAAACTGCCCCGAATTCCACAATCAGATTACAGTCTATAACTCACTCCCAGGTATCTGTTATTCTGTGTACAAACCACCCCGACTCCTCAATCAGATTCCAGTCTGTAACTCAGTCTCAGGTATCTGTTATTCTGTATATAAACTACCCCAAATTCCTCAATCAGATTCCAGTCTGTAACCGACTGCAAGGTATCTGTTACTCTGTATATAAACCACCATAAACTCCTCAATCAGATTCCAGTCTGTAAATCACTCCCAGGTACCTGTTATTCTGTGTACAAACCTCCCAGAATTCCTCAATCAGATTCCGGTCTGTAACCCACTCCCAGGTATCTGTTATTCTGTATATAAACCTCCCCGAATTCCTCAATCAGATTCCAGTCTGTAACCCACTCCCAGGTATCTGTTATTCTGGAAACAATCGACCCCGAACTCCACAATCTGATTCCAGCCTGTAACTCACTCCCAGGTATCTGTAATTCTGTATATAAACCACCTCCGAACTCCTCAATCAGATTCCAGTCTGTAACCCACTCCCACGAATCTGTTATTCTGTACACAAACCACCCTGAATTCCTCAATCAGATTCCAGTCTGTAACCCACTCCCAGGTATCTGTTATTCTGTATACAAACCACCCCGAATTCCTCAATCAGATTCCAGTCTGTAACTCACTCCCAGGTATCTGTTATTCTGTATACCATCTACCCCGAATTCCTCAATCAGATCCCAGCCTGTAACCCACTCCCAGGTATCTGTTATTCTGTATATAAACCACCCCGAAATCCTCTATCAGTTTCCAGCCTGTAACACACTCCCAGGTATCTGTTATTCTGTATATAAACTACCCCGAACTCCTCAATCGGATTCCAGCCTGTAACTCCCTCCCAGTTATCTGTTATTCCGTACACAAACCACCCCTAAATCCTCAATCAGATTCCAGTCTGTAACCCACTCACAGGTATCTGTTATTCTGTATATAAACCACGCCGAACTCCTCAATCAGATTCCAGTGTGTAACCCACTCCGAGGTATCTGTTATTCTGTATATAAACTACCCCGAACTCCTCAATCAGATTCCAGTCTGTAACCCACTCCCAGGTATCTGTTATTCTGTATACAAACTACCCCGAATTCCTCAATCAGATCCCAGTCTGTAACCCACTCCCAGGTATCTGTTATTCTGTATACAAACTACCCCAAACTGCTCAATCAGATTCCAGTCTGTCACTCACTCCCAGGTATCTGTTATTCTGTATACAAACCACCCCGAGCATCTCAATCACATTCCAGTCTGTAACCCACTCCCAGGTATCTGTTATTCTGTATATAAACTACCCCAAACTCCTCAATCAGATTCCAGCCTGTAACTCACTCCCAGGTATCTGTTATTCTGTATATAAACTACCCCGAACTCCTCAATCAGATTCCAGCCTGTAATTCACTCCCAAGTATCTGTTATTCTGTATATAAACCACCCCGAACCGCCTCAATCAGATTCCGTTCTGTAACCCACTCCCAGCTATCTGTTATTCTGTATACAAACTACCGCAAACTCCTCAATCAGATTCCGGTCTGTAACCCACTCCCAGGTATCTGTTATTCTGTATACAAACCACGCGAATTCCTCAATCAGATTCCAGTCTGTAACTCACTCCCAGGTATCTGTTATTCTGTATATAAACCACCCCGAATTCCTCAATCAGATTCCGGTCTGTAACCCACTCCCAGGTATCTGTTATTCTGTATATAAACCACCCCGAAATCCTCTATCAGTTTCCAGCCTGTTACCCACTCCCAGGTATCTGTTATTCTGTATATAAACTACCCCGAACTCCTCAATCGGATTCCAGCCTGTAACTCCCTCCCAGGTATCTGTTATTCCGTATACAAACCACCCCGAACTCCTCAATCGGATTCCAGCCTGTAACTCCCTCCCAGGTATCTGTTATTCCGTATACAAACCACCCCTAACTCCTCAATCAGATTCCAGTCTGTAACCCACTCACAGGTATCTGTTATTCTGTATATAAACCACCCTGAATTCCTCAATCTGATTCCAGCCTGTAACCCACTCCCAGGTATCTGTTATTCTGTATATAAACTACCCAGAACTCCTCAATCAGATTCCAGCCTGTAACTCCCTCCCAGGTATCTGTTATTCCGTATACAAACCGCCCCGAATTCCTCAATCAGATTCCGGTCTGTAACCCACTCCCAGGTATCTGTTATTCTGTATACAAACCACCCCGAATTCCTCAATCAGATTCCAGTCTGTAACCCACTCCCAGGTATCTGTTATTCTGTATACAAACCACCCCGAATTCCTCAATCAGATTCCAGTCTGTCACCCACTCCCAGGTATCTGTTATTCTGTATACAAACTACCCCGAATTCCTCAATCAGATTCCAGTCTGTAACCCACTCCCAGGTATCTGTTATTCTGTGTATGAACCACCCCGAAATCCTCAATCAGTTTCCAGAATGTAACCAACTTCCAGGTATCTGTTATTCTGTATATAAACCACCCCGAACTCCTCAATCAAATGCCAGCCTGTAACTCACTCCCAGGTACCTGTTATTCTGTATACAAACTACCCCGAACTCCTCAATCAGATCCCAGCCTGTAACCCACTCCCAGGTATCTGTATTCTGTGTATGAACCACCCCGAAATCCTCAATCAGTTTCCAGAATGTAACCAACTTCCAGGTATCTGTTATTCTGTATATAAACCACCCCGAACTCCTCAATCAAATGCCAGCCTGTAACTCACTCCCAGGTACCTGTTATTCTGTATATAAACCACCCCGAATTCCTCAATCAGATCCCAGTCTGTAACCCACTCCCAGGTATCTGTTATTCTGTATATAAACCACCCCGAATTTTTCAATCTGATTCCAGCCTGTAACCCACTCCCAGGTATCTCTTATTCTGTATATAAACCACCCCGAATTCATCAATCAGATTCCAGTCTGTAACCCACTCCCAGGTATCAGTTATTCTATATACAAACAACCCCGAAATCCTCAATCAGATTCCAGTCTGTAACCCACTCCCAGGTATCTGTTTTTCTATCTAGATATCCAACCACCGCAAACTACTCAATCAGATTCCAGTTTGTAATTCACGCTGAGTACCTATCATTCTGTATGTAAACACTGAACCCCTCGATTAGATTCCGGTCTGAAACTCACTCCCAGGTGTCAGTTATTTCACAAATAAACCCCCTGTACCCCTGAATGTGATTCCAGTCTGTAATTCACTCTCAGATTTCTGTTCCAATCTTTAACTAACCTCTGGCACCTGATATTCTAATCTCATTTTTCTTCATCAAAACCTGGGCGATGTTTCCCAAGTGATATCTGTTCTGGTTGCTCTATGCAAAAACCTGTTTCGTTCCCATGGGAAGTGATGAACGAGCCCTCTCTCCTTTATTCACACATCCCCTCAGTTGGTTGGAACCAGATTCCCGACAAACAGAGCCCTCCCTCGCGGGCTCCTGTCACCCAGACTGAATTGATTGACGTTTTCCACTGAGTTTCTTGGGTTACCAACAGAGTGAGTTTTTTAGGTGCGAAAGGCACAAAGTGTTAACAATGACACTCAGACACACACAAACTGAAAATGAAAAGCGAGCGTGGAACAATGATAACGGTTCTACCGTCTGCTGTTCTCTGTTTGTGAAGACTCGACGGAGGAATGTTTATAGTCGAGTGGTTGATTTGGGGATTTTTGGTTTGACATGTTGGTTGAGATTGTTTTGTCCCGTTTCATTTAGAAAGTTGTTGGCTGGCAATAGTCAGAGTGTGTGGTCCTTGGCTTGTCTTATCCCATTTCACTGCTGGCTGGTTTCTCTTGCTCACAGTGACACCCCTTCATCTAAAATGCAGGACTCACGAGCAGGCTGCTCTCTGATGTGACGTTCACAAAACACACTCACACTGACTGCTGCACAATTATCCCAGCTCACTAGCACACACAAACCTGACTTTGAACCCTCATTCCGGTAGATCATTGGAAGTGTTTGACACTATATATACGCCTCACATCTAGACCGTTATCATTTCGACCCCGATTCTGAGATAACACCCAAAAGATTACAATTCGATTTCCTCCCTTTTTAAGGCCATCCCTTTGAAACTTCCTCATCAGGTGTGGCATTCCAGGATCTCTCTCTCTCCAGCCATTAAATCGAATCTGTGATGCTCCTGGCTGGAAGCGGGGAAAAAAAATCACATGTAATTACCAGCTCAACATGCCCCAAGGTGTCCCGGAGATATCTGCAGCAAGTCCTCACTTAAGGTTGTGCTTGTGTCCTTGATAATCTTGTATTTAAGTCATTCAACTTTAAGTGAATCATATATTTCCATGCAGATCAATATTAAAGCTAGAGTTAGGTTCCCTGGACATTTCCTGCTTGGTAATGAAAAAGCAATGTACAGGTTCGTATGCTGTACTGGACGTTTGCAGTACGATGTTCTCATAGCTACACTGACTGATAAAACAAAATAAATCAATGGAAATAAAATAAACCCTGTACAGTTAGCTATTTCAGGACCTTTATCAGCAGAAAGCAGCTTTAATACTTTATTACATTGAAATAGTGTAGATTCTTTGATAACTACAATCATAAGTAAAACCCTTAAAATTAAACAAACTCAAACAGAGGCAAGAAATGCAATTTGCACAGAATTACTGAAATAACTGTTAGAATGAAAAAGGTGAGATAGTGACTGGGTTCCATCTAGTGAGAGAAAGCGGCTGATGCAGGATAAAGATTCATCGACGAGCCTCTGCCACTGGGTGGAGGCCAGAGATTCAGCTCGAGTTCAGAACACGAGAGTCCTGAGGGAGCAGGCTTTGGAGATTTAAGATGAAGAGCAGAGGGCAGGAGATGGAGATGTGGGGAATGGGGATGTTTCAGGAGGTGAAGAGGGACTGAGGGCAGGGGCCAGGAACCTGAGAAAGACCTGGGGACATCCCAATGAGTGAAGCAACAGAGATATAACATACCGTCTGAGCAGGTGAGCCACAGACCAGGAGGTTTGAGGCAAGTGAGTTTGGCCAGAAATGTACAACATTTCTGTTTTATGAACAATATAACAGCGAAACTCTAACCTGGGCTGACTTTAAGTGGGTCAGATTCATTACAGCTCAGAACAAGGCTATTCGGCCCATCTGCCTGCACCCAGCCCTCTGAGCAAGTCCCTTGCATAACCCTGAACGTGGCCCCCAACTTTATCAGATGACTATCCCATTCCCATTTGAATTCCTCGATTGAATCTGCCTTCGTCCCAATCCCAGACCCTGCTGTGTCAAATGTGGAGGTCACACTGAGCAGGAAAAGATGCTGGAGGGAGGAGGAGGAGGAGGTGGAAGTGCAGAAAGGGTTTCACCTGCAAACTATCTCCTACCCACCTCCACCACCCCACCACCACCAGGGACTTCATGGGTCATAGGATCAGAAGGGATAGGAGGCCCTTCAGCTCATCGCTCCTCCTCTACTGTTCAATATGGTGGCTTCACCTCCATTTTTCTCCCTACGCATGACCCTACATCTCTCGTCACTCAGAAATCGAGCTCCCGCTGCCCTAAATGACCACCTCCCCACTTCCAGCCCCAGAACAGAATTCCACAGACTCACTACCCCCTGCGGGACTACAATTCCTCCTCATCTCCACCTTCATTGGGAGATCCCTGATATTGAAACTACTCCCTCCTCATCCCGCACCCCCCCCCAATCCCCCCGATTCTAGGGTCTCCTCCACCCCCTTCCCCACAGAGAAACATCGCCTCAGCTCCCCCCCCCCCCCCCCCCCCCGGTGCAGCCCCCAGCCCAGAATCGAACCCCTGATCCTCGTTGCATTTTGCAGTAAAACTCACTTCCTGCTCTTCCTGCCTTTGATGGGAACTGGCTCAAACTTTCCCCATAGGAGGGGGGTCCTACTCCCCTGAGGGGTGGGGATCATCTGAGGGAGCACAATCCGAGGGAGCCCCATCTGTGGGAACCTCATCCGAGGGAACCTCCTCTGAGGGAGCACCATCCGAGGGAACCCCATCCGTGGGAACCCCAACTGAGGGAGCCCCATCCGTGGGAACCTCCTCTGAGGGAGCCCCATCCGAGGGAATCCCATCCAAGGGAACCACATCCAAGGGAATCTCATCCGAGGGAGCCCCATCTGAGGAAGCCCATCCAAGGGAACCTCCTCTGAGGGAGCCCCATCCGTGGGAACCCATTCCGAGGGAGCCCCATCTGTGGGAACCCCATCCGAGGGAATCTCATCCGAGGGAGCCCCATCCGAGGGAGCCCCATCCGAGGGAGCCCCATCCGAGGGAACCCCATCGGAGGGAAGTGTGTCTGATGGAGGAACACGCCTCCTGAAGGCCGAGCACCTTGAATGGACACTGGGATCCTGCTGTGTCTTGACAAGGCGGGGCTTCCTGACTTTTATTCTCCAGTCTCTCCCCACTCTACCCCCCCACCCCACCCCACCGTGCTCTCTCTCTCTCTGTCTCTTTGTCTCTCTCTCTCTCTCTCTCTGTCTCTTTGTCTCTCTCTCTCTCTCTGTCTCTCTCTCTCTCTGTCTCTCTGTCTCTCTCTGTCTCTCACTGTCTCTCTCTCTCTCTCTGTCTCTCTCTCTCTCTGTCTCTCTCTGTCTCTCACTGTCTCTCTCTCTCTCTGTCTCTCCGTCTCTCACTGTCTCTCTCTCTCTCTCTGTCTCTCTCTCTCTCTCTCTGCCTCTCTCTCTCTCTGTCTCTCTCTGTCTCTCACTGTCTCTCTCTCTCTCTCTCTGTCTCTCTCTCTCTCTGTCTCTCTCTCTCTCTGTCTCTCTGTCTCTCTCTGTCTCTCACTGTCTCTCTCTCTCTCTCTGTCTCTCTCTCTATATATATATATATAAATATATATCCCTCCCTGTCTCTCTCCCCCCTCTCTCTCTCTGTCTCTCTCTCTCTCTTCATCTCCCTGTCTCTCTCTCTCTGTCTGTCTGTCTCTCTCTCTCTCCCCCCCTCTCTCTCTGTCTCTCTCTCTCTGTCTGCCTGTCTCTCTCTCTCCCTGTCTCTCTCTCTCCCTGTCTCTCTCTCTGTCTGACTCTCTCTCCCTCCCTGTCTCTCTCTCTCTCTCTCTCTCTCTCTGTCTGCCTGTCTTTCTAGAACATAGAACATAGAACATTACAGCACAGTACAGGCCCTTTGGCCCTCGATGTTGTGCCGACCTGTCATACGATCTCAAGCCCATCTAACCTACACTATTCCATGTACGTCCATATGCTTATCCAATGGCGACTTAAATGTACCTAAAGTTGGCGAATCTACTACCGTTACAGGCAAAGCGTTCCATTCCCTTACTACTCTCTGAGTAAAGAAACTACCTCTGACATCTGTCCTATATCTTTCACCCCTCAATTTAAAGCTATGCCCCCTCGTGCTCACCGTCACCATCCTAGGAAAAAGGCTCTCCCTATCCACCCTATCTAACCCTCTGATTATTTTATATGTCTCAATTAAGTCACCTCTCAACCTTCTTCTCTCTAATGAAAACAGCTTCAAGTCCCTCAGCCTTTCCTTGTAAGACCATCCCTCCATACCAGGCAACATCCTAGGAAAAAGGCTCTCCCTATCCACCCTATCTAACCCTCTGATTATTTTATATGTTTCAATTAAGTCACCTTTCAACCTTCTTCTCTCTAACGAAAACAGCCTCAAGTCCCTCAGCCTTTCCTCATAAGACCTTCCCTCCATACCAGGCAACATCCTAGTAAATCTCCTTTGCACCCTTTCCAAAGCTTCCACATCCTTCTTATAATGCAGTGACCAGAACTGTACGCGATACTCCAAGTGCGGCCACACCAGAGTTTTGTACAGCTTCACCATAACCTCTTGGTTCCGGAACTCGATCCCTCTATTAATAAAAGCTAAAACACTGTATGCCTTCTTAACAGCCCTGTCAACCTGGGTGGCAACTTTCAAGGATCTGTGTACATGGACACTGAGATCTCTCTGCTCATCTACACTACTAAGAATCTTACCATTAGCCCTGTACTTTGCCTTCTGGTTACTCCTACCAAAGTGCATCACCTCACACTTGTCTGCATTAAACTCCATTTGCCACCTCTCAGCCCAGCTCCGCAGCTTATCTATGTCTCTCTGCAACCTACAGCATCCTTCATCACTATCCACAACTCCACCGATCTTAGTGTCATCTGCAAATTTA
Source organism: Stegostoma tigrinum (assembly GCF_030684315.1). Taxonomy (NCBI): domain Eukaryota; kingdom Metazoa; phylum Chordata; class Chondrichthyes; order Orectolobiformes; family Stegostomatidae; genus Stegostoma; species Stegostoma tigrinum. The sequence goes on along the minus strand of NC_081395.1, from coordinate 11,345,238 downwards.
CTAACCCATCCTTCTACGCCCTCATCCAGGTCATTTATAAAAATGACAAACAGCAGTGGACCCAACACTGACCCTTGCGGTACACCACTAGTAACTGGTCTCCAGGATGAACATTTCCCATCAACTACCACCCTCTGTCTTCTTTCAGCAAGCCAATTTCCGATCCAAACTGCTATATCTCCCACAATTCCATTCCTCCGCATCTTGTACAATAGCCTATTGTGGGGAACCTTATCGAACGCCTTGCTGAAATCCATATACACCACATCAACCAGTTTACTCTCATCTACCTGTTTGGTCACCTTCTCAAAGAACTCAATAACGTTTGTGAGTCACGACCTTCCCTTCACAAAACCGTGCTGACTATCCCTAATCAATTTATTCTTTTCTAGATGATTACAAATCCTATCCCTTATAACCTTTTCCAACACTTTACCAACAACTGAGGTAAGGCTCACTGGTCTATAATTACCAGGGTTGTCTCTACTCCCCTTCTTGAACAGGGGAACCACATTTGCTATCCTCCAGTCATCTGGCACTATTCCTGTAGACAATGACGAGTTAAAGATCAATGCCAAAGGCTCAGCAATCTCCTCCCTGGCTTCCCAGAGGATCCGAGGATAAATCCCATCCGGCCCAGGGGACTTTTCTATCTTCACCCTCTGTAGGATTTCTAATACCTCTTCCTTGTGAACCTCAATCCCACCTCGTCTAGTAGCCCGTATCTCAGTATTCTCCTCGACAACATTGTCGTTTTCTAGAGTGAATACTGTTGAAAAATATTCATTTAGCACTTCCCCTATCTCATCTGACTCCACACACAACTTACCACTACTATCCTTGATTGGGCCTAATCTTACTTTCGTCATTCTTTTATTCCTTAAATGCCTATAGAAAGCCTTAGGGTTTACCCTGATCCTATCCGCCAACAACTTCTCATGTCTCCTCCTGGCTCTTCTGAGCTCTCTCTTTAGGTCTTTCCTGGCTACCTCGTAGCCCTCAAGTGCCCTAACTGAGCCTTCACATCTCATCCTAACATAAGCCTTCTTCTTCCTCTTGACCAGAGATTCCACCTCCTTTGTAAACCACGGCTCCTGCGCTCTACAGCTTCCTCCCTGCCTGACAGGTACATACTTATCTAGGACACACAGGAGCTTTTCCTTGAATAAGCTCCACATTTCTAATGTGCCCATCCACTGCAGTTTCATTCCCCATCCTATGCTCCCTAAATCTTGCCTAATCTCATCGTAATTGACTTTCCCCCAGCTATAACTCTTGACCAGTGGTATACACCTAACCCTTTCTATCACTAAAGTAAACATTACAGAATTGTGATCGCTATCACCAAAGTGCTCACCTACTTCCAAATCTAACACCTGGCCAGGCTCATTACCCAGTACCAAATCTAATGTGGCTTCGCCCCTTGTTGGCCTATCTACATACTGTGTCAGGAAGCCCTCCTGCACACTCTGGACAAAAACTGACCCATCTATAGTACTCGAACTATAGTGCTGCCAGTCAATATTTGGAAAGTTGAAGTCCCCCATGACAACTACCCTGTCTCTCTCACTCCTATCGAGAATCATCTTTGCTATCCTTTCCTCTACATCTCTGGAACTATTTGGAGGCCTTTAGAAAACTCCCAACAGGGTGACCTCTTCTTTCCTGTTTCTAACCTCCGCCCACACTACCTCAGTTGATGAGTCCCCAAACATCCTTTCTGCAACTGTAATACTGTCCTTGACCAACAATGCCACACCTCCGCCCTTTTTACCATCTTCTCTGTTCTTACTGAAACATCTAAATCCCGGAACCTGCAACAACCATTCCTGTCCCTGCTCTATCCATGTCTCCGAAATGGCCACTACATCGAAGTCCCAGGTACTAACCCATGCTGCAAGTTCACCCACCTTATTCCGGATGCTCCTGGCATTGAAGTAGACACACTTCAATCCAACTTCTTGCTTGCCGGTGCCATCTTGCTTCCCTGAAACTTTATTTCGGACCACCCTACTCTCAACCTTTTCTATAGTCAAACTACAATTTTGGTGCCCATCCCCCTGCTGAATTCTCTCTGTCTTTCTCTCTCTCTCTCTGTCTGCCTCTCTCTCTCTCTGTTTGTCTGCCTCTCTCTCTCCATGTCTCTCTCTCTGTCTGTCTGTCTGTCTCTCTCTCTCTGTCTGCCTGTCTTTCTCTCTGTCTGTCTCTCTCTCTCTCTTTCTTTCTTTCTCTCTCTCTCTCACTCTCTCTTTGTCTGTCTCTCTCTCTGGCTCTCTCCCTGTCTCTCTCTCTCCCTGTTTCTCTCTCTCTCTCTGACTGTCTGTCTCTCTCTCTCTCCACGTCTCTCTCTCTCTCTGTCTGACTGTCTCTCTCCCTGTCTGCTTCTCTCTCTCTCGCTGTCACTCTCTGTCTCTGTCTCTCTCTCTCTGTCTGTCTGTGCGTCTCTCTCTCCTCCTGTCTCTCTCTCTGTCTCTGTCTGCCTCTCTCTCTTCCTATCTCTCCCTCACTCGCTCTCTCTTGCTGTCTGTCCCTTGCTCCCTGTCTCTCTCTCTCTCTCTGTCTCTCTCTCTCTCTCTCTCTCCCTCTCTCTCTCTCTCTCTCTCTCTCTCTCCCTGTCTCTCTCTCTCTCCCTGTCTCTCTCTCTCTCTCTCTCTGTCTCTCTCTCTCTCTCTCTCTCTCTCTCTCTCTCTCTCTCTCTCTCTCTCCCTGTCCCTGTTGCTCCTGGCCAGACCCTGATTGAAGATCTGAAGACAGGACGGGCTGGTACAGTCCCCGGGGGGTAATGGGGATAAATGCCCCCACCCCAAGGGGGCATGGGTGGTGCCAGCGATATCTATCAGTGGGTACGGGAGTTCTGCCTGTGGGTAAGCAGAGAGCGAGAGGGACAGAGTGAGAGAGAGAGGGACAGATAGAAAGAGAGAGTGAGAGAGAAACAGAGAGAGAGAGAGGGACAGGGAGAAAGAGAGAGAGACAGAGAGAGAGAGGGACAGATAGAGAGAGAGGGTGGGTGTGACAGAGTCAGAGAGAGACAGCGAGAGAGAGAGGGACACGGAGGGATAGTGACAGACAGAGAGAGAGACAGAAAGATACAGACACAGAGAGAGGGAGACAGAGAGAGGGAGAAAGAGAGAGAGAGAAAGATGCACAGAGAGAGACAGAGGGAGACAGAGAGAGGGGGAGAGAGAGAGAGATGCACAGTGAAAGAGAGAGAGAAAGAAAGAGAGAGAGAGAGAGACAGGGAGGAGTAGAGAGTCCGAGAGAGAGAGATGCACAGAGAGAGAGAGACAGGGAGAGAGAGAGGGAGACTGAGACAGAGAGGGAGAGAGAGAAAGAGAGAGAGACAGACAGAGACAGAGAGAGATACAAAGACAGTGTTCCTTGTGCTGCCAGATTAAAAGTTGACCTCCACCCAGAGCCTCACCCTACCCCCATCGGGCATGGGCATCACTGAGCCCACCCCCAGGTGCCTGGGCCCGTACCCTCACACCAACCTAGAGAGAAAACAGAAGGGATATCCCTCCATCTGACAGTGAGGGGGGGGGGGGGTGTGGTCAGTGGGGGGGCTCAGTGTCACCCCCCTGGCTTTGTGCTCAGTGCCTCAGTTTGTGAGACTCAGGATCCTACACACTTTGTGAGTTATTCTCCCTTTGCAGGCATCACTGTACGGGCACTGTACCCCCCCCCCCCCCCCCCCCCCACAACCATCACCGCTGCCACTCCCGTGGCCCCCTCCATACTCTGTGGAACTGTGCCACTCAGTCTGTGCCCCTCTCCCCATGCCCTGGGTCAATGTACACCACCTCACGCCTGTCTCTGGGCAACATTCCAGCTCGAATGGCCATCCTGCCCATCTATCCATGCCCTGCTTGCAGTTGACTGGAATCAGGGAGTTCTGAGGAAGAGTTACTGGACCCGAAACATGAGCTCTGACCCTTTTTTTTTGTCTTCGCAGGTGCTGCCGGACCTGCTGAGCTTTTCCAGCAACTTCTGTTTTAGTTCCTGATTTACGGCATCCGCTGTTCTTTCGGTTTCTGTGAGTACAGGAGCAGGGACGTCATGTTGAGGTTGTACAGGACGTGGGTGAGGCCTCTTCTGGAGCACTGTGTCCAGTTCTGGTCTCCCTGTTATAGGAAGGATATTATTAAATTGGAGAGGGCTCAGAAGGGATTTTCCAGGATGTTGCTGGGAATGGAGGGTTTGAGTTATAATCAGAGACTGGGGCTTTTTCCACTGGAGCGTAGGAGGCTGAGGGGCGACTTTATAGGGGTTTATAAAATCATGAGGGGCATAGGTAAGGTTAATGGAAGATGTCTTTCCCCTAGGGTGGGGGGATTTCAAGACCAGGGGGCACATTTTTAAGGTGAGAGGAGAAAGATTGAAAAAGGACACGGGGGGTGGGGGGGGTGGCCGTGTGCGGAATGAGCTTCCAGAGGAAGTGGTGGGTGTGGATGCAGTTACGACGTTTAAAAGACATTTGGATAAGGACATGAACAGGGAAAGGTTTGGAGGGATATGGGCCAGGAGCAGGCAGGTGGGACTAGTCTAGTTTGGGATTAAGGTCGGCACGGACTGGTTGGGCCGAAGGGCCTGTTTCTGTGCTGTGTGACCCCGTGACTGCGCTTCTCTGAGCCCAGAAGAGAGATTGTTTTTTAACGTTGCTGCAGAGACTTCTTTAAATTGCAGAAGCGAGTTTGTTTGTTTCCGAAACAAAGGAGCTGTGTACCTTTGGGAGAGGCCTACTTCTGGAGTGAGATGTTTTGTTAGACTCCACTTCAGTTTTAGCCTCAATTTGATTGTTTATCTCGGAAGTTGATTTTATTTAAGAATTATACATAGAACATAGAACATAGAACATAGAACAGTACAGCACAGAACAGGCCCTTCAGCCCACAATGTTGTGCCGACCATTGATCCTCATGGATGCACCCTCAAATTTCTGTGACCATATGCATGTCCAGCAGTCTCTTAAATGACCCCAATGACCTTGCTTCCACAACTGCTGCTGGCAACGCATTCCATGCTCTCACAACTCTCTGCGTAAAGAACCTGCCTCTGACATCCCCTCTATACTTTCCACCAACCAGCTTAAAACTATGACCCCTCGTGCTAGCCATTTCTGCCCTGGGAAATAGTCTCTGGCTATCGACTCTATCTATGCCTCTCATTATCTTGTATACCTCAATTAGGTCCCCTCTCCTCCTCCTTTTCTCCAATGAAAAGAGACCGAGCTCAGTCAACCTCTCTTCATAAGATAAGCCCTCCAGTCCAGGCAGCATCCTGGTAAACCTCCTCTGAACCCTCTCCAAAGCATCCACATCTTTCCTATAATAGGGCGCCCAGAACTGGACGCAGTATTCCAAGTGCGGTCTAACCAAAGTTTTATAGAGCTGCAACAAGATCTCACGACTCTTAAACTCAATCCCCCTGTTAATGAAAGCCAAAACACCATATGCTTTCTTAACAACCCTGTCCACTTGGGTGGCCATTTTAAGGGATCTATGTATCTGCACACCAAGATCCCTCTGTTCCTCCACGCTGCCAAGAATCCTATCCTTAATCCTGTACTCAGCTTTCAAATTCGACCTTCCAAAATGCATCACCTCGCATTTATCCAGGTTGAACTCCATCTGCCACCTCTCAGCCCATCTCTGCATCCTGTCAATGTCCCGCTGCAGCCTACAACAGCCCTCTACACTGTCAACGACACCTCCGACCTTTGTGTCGTCTGCAAACTTGCTGACCCATCCTTCAATTCCCTCGTCCAAGTCATTAATAAAAATTACAAACAGTAGAGGCCCAAGGACAGAGCCCTGTGGAACCCCACTCACCACTGACTTCCAGGCAGAATATTTCCCTTCTACTACCACTCGCTGTCTTCTGTTGGCCAGCCAATTCTGTATCCAAGCAGCTAAGTTCCCCTGTATCCCATTCCTCCTGACCTTCTGAATGAGCCTTCCATGGGGAACCTTATCAAATGCCTTACTGAAGTCCATATACACCACATCCACAGCTTGACCCTCATCAACCTTACTAGTCACATCCTCAAAAAACTCGATAAGGTTTGTAAGGCATGACCTACCCCTCACAAAGCCGTGTTGACTGTATTTGATCAAGCCATGCTCTTCCAGATGGTCATAAATCTTATCCCTCAGAATCCTTTCTAACACCTTGCAGACGACAGACGTGAGACTTACCGGTCTATAATTGCCGGGGATTTCCCTATTTCCTTTCTTGAAGAGAGGAATTACATTTGCCTCTCTCCAGTCCTCAGGTACGACTCCAGTGGAGAGCGAGGATGCAAAGATCTTCGCAAGTGGCGAAGCAATTGCATTTCTCGCTTCCCAAAGCAGCCGAGGACAAATCTGATCCGGGCCTGGCGACTTGTCAATCTTAATGTTTGACAAAATTTTCAGTACATCAGCTTCCTCTATCTCTATCCATTCCAGCATGCACACCTGCTCTTCAAAGGTTTCATTCACTACACAGGTCGTTTCTTTCGTA